>NW_027394802.1:0-13603 GCF_049309525.1 Garra rufa | reverse complement strand
TTATGTCTTCTGTGAACCGAAACAGCTGAGAAAGAGATGCGTGCCAGTATTCGGTTCGTGCATTTGGCCTTAAAGAGACAGCATCCTATAAATACCTGCATTGAGAAGCACTAGTTATTTTGCAATAAATTATTAAATGTCTGCACCTGAATACTAGTGTTATTGATTTTATTAGTAACTTTATGCTGTATTCATCTACACTTGTCATTTGTGTAATTGTTGTTTTGTGACTTTATTAGTTCAGCTAGTAGTTTTTGCTGTGGATTAGAAGTACTTAAAGCATTCAGTAATTATTAAAAAACAAACTTTTTTGGTTTTGTTTGTTTTTTGCTAATCCGAAAAATTGATTCCAATCCTACTCATACTGTTCATTTTACTTGTGCAGCTCTTAAAATGGGTAATAAATTGCCTTAAATTGATATTTAAAAATTCTGCAGATACACTAAATAGTGAAATAAAATTCATTCCTTGATATTTGTTTGTATTTGTGTATTGAAAACATTTTTCATTGACATTTACCCCCAGTTTCACAGACAAGGCTTAAAACTAGTCCTAGATTAAATGTAAATCTGAGCTGTTCCAACTGAAAGAAACTTGGACTGACTGATCTTAAAATATATCAGTGCCTTTGTTTTGTCTCCAGATGCACACCAGTAGGCCTATAGTTTCTTTTCTAAGTCACGGTTATAAAAATTACTTAAATGTCCTAATCCTGGTTTAGGCTAAACCCCATCTAAAAAACCGGGCCTTAGACTCCTATCTGATTTTCTATATTAAAAAGAAAAAATATATGTATATATTTTTTTTTTATTTGGGCTAGTTAAATTATTTTCGGGCTACCAAAATCTGAAGAGTACCTGCCCTTTTGGGTAGGAGGACTGATCACAAGTGTCTGATTTATTCCAGGAAGTATGAGGAGTCAATAAAGCATGTGCAATATGAATATCATCACTGTATCTTATTCCTGCTTGAAGAAATAACTCTCCTCTACAAATCAAAAATAAAGTTTTAATATATTTAAGGTGAAAAATTTACAGTGAAACATGATCTTAATATCCTAATGATTTTTGGCATAAATTAATAATATAATTTTGACCCAATGCATTGTTGGCAATTGCTATAACCATACTTGGCTACTTTAGACAGGCATTTATTAACATAAAGGGGAAAAACATAACTAGTGAAAGAAATATTACAGATTATCTGTTTGCAATAATTTTTCCCAGTTTTTTATTTACAGTGTGTTTCAAACTGAAAAGACGAGGAGTGAGATCATACGGAGTCTAATTTTATAAAGTTAGAGTGAATTCGTGGCTGACGCTCTGCTCATATTGTGAATCACGATGTAAAAACGACAGATTTATTCACACTCACACATTTGTTTCTTCTTTTGCTGAATCTCATGAAGAAGCGTCATGCTCATATTTCACCCCAAAATCATGTTTTTGGTTTCTTGACAGTAATTTCTTAAATTATGCACAGTTCTCCTCCATAAATATGAACTACTGTCAAGCAAATACAGTTGTGGCGAGATGTTGATTGATTAAATTAAAATGAGTACTACTATTATGCTATGTTATGTTTATATACAAATGAGACATTCTCTAATTCAATATGCACCAATTTGCATAAATGTCCAGAACAGAAATCTGAACATGGGTTATAATTATCATGTGATTCTGTTCTCATATTAGAGTTGAAAGTTTTTAGAAAACAAACACGTCACCATGTTTTAGGAGTAAAGTGTTGTATAAATCGGTGTGAATGAAGTATGACCAAACATTCAGAATAAAACTAATAAAACTGTAAAGTTCTGTGTTGTAAGAGAAAAAACTATTTAAAGGATTAGTTAACGTCCAGAACAAAAATTGTCGTCCAAGATGTTCATGTCTTTCTTTCTTCAGTCGTAAAGAAATTGTTTTTTGAAGAAAACATTTCAGGAATGTTCTCCATATAGTGGACTTCTATGGTGCCCTGAGTTTTAACTACCGAAATGCAGTTTAAATGCAGCTTTAAAGGACTCTAAACGATCCCAGCCGAGGAAGAAGGGTCTTATCTAGCAAAACGATTTGTCATTTTCTTAAATAAATTAATATTTATACACTTTTTAACCACAAATGCTCATCTTGTCTAGCTCTGTGTGATCTCTGTGTATTCCAGTTCAAGACAGTTAGGGTATGTCCAAAAACTCTCATCTCATTTTCTCCTCCAACTTCAGAATGGTCCTCCATCGCTGCAGAAGAACAGACCCAGTGTTTACAAAGTGAACGTGCAAAGAAGATCAAACACCCTTTACAAAAAAAGCTAAAACAGCGATGTAGGATGATTTTGAAGTTGGAGGAGAAAATGAGATGGGAGTTTTTAGACATACCCTAACTGTCTTGAACTGGAATACACAGAGTTCACACAGAGCTAGACAAGATGAGCATTTGTGGTTAAAAAGTGTATAAATACTAATTTATTTAAGAAAATAAATTATCGTTTCACTAGATAAGACACTCCTTCCTCAGCTGGGATCGTTTAGAGTCCTTTAAAGCTGCATTTAAACTGGATTTTGGAAGTTCAAACTCAGGGCACCATAGAAGTCCACTATATGGAGAACATTCCTGAAATATTTTTCTCCAAAAGCATAATTCTTTACGACTGAAGAAAGAAAGACATTATCTGTACATTTTAGTTCCGGAAGTCAACTAATACCTTAAAGATTGTTTTTTTAACATGTTTTCTTTCCACTTTCCAAAACCAACCAGTGCATGAATGTCTCACCTTAAATATATTCCAATGAGAAACACTGATCTGGTGTGAATGTGAACAGGTTTGATGAGGTTTCTCTCCTCACCTGTCCAGACAGTCGTCTGCTGCGGTGAACGTGCTGTTGTCTAATGAGCTGCACACACTGCATGAACTCTTGTGTTAGCACACACACACACACACACACACACACACACACACACACACACACACACACACACACACACACACACACACACACACACACACACACACACACACACACACACACACACACACACACACACACACACACACACACACACACACACACACACACACACACACACACACACACACACACACACACACACACACACACACACACACACACACACACACACACACACACACACACTCACACACACACACACACACACACACACTCACACACACACACACACACACACACACACACACACACACACACACACACACACACACACACACACACACACACACACACACACACACACACACACACACACACACACACACACACACACACACACACACACACACTCACACACACACACACACACACACACACACACACACACACACACACACACACACACACACACACACACACACACACACACACACACACACACACACACACACACACACACACACACACACACACACACACACACACACACACACACACACACACTCACACACACACACTCACACACACACACACACACACACACACACACACACACACACACACACACGGTTAATATTACAGGGGTCCTGTCTGCTCTCTGTGTGAAGAGAGTGTTAATTATATTGTCATAGACGCGTCTGCAGCTCTTCTGCACAAACACAGAGAAACTGCCTGAGCTTCTGCCTCGTTCCACAATCCTCACGGGTTCATCAGCTTCATCTGCTCTCACACTCCTGCCCGCCTCGCTTCTGTGAGGGTCACTTCTCCTGAAACAGACAGGTCTGATGCAGGTTATCTCCTTTAACCCTAGTCGATCACACTAATGAAGTGTTTCATGTTAGTCACCTGAGAGGATTTCATCTGCTCTGCTGGATCCATCATCTGAAGGCGGTGAGGGGGATTTATCAGGAATCACTGGAAACCTTCAGAACATTGAGACAAACAATTATGGATTTAACTCCACTGACACCATCAGATGAGAACAAAACTTGATCTGAATAATGACTCTATTGTCTTCTGTAGACTTGTTTTACTGCTTAAATTGAATTGGTTGTATATTTGATGAACTGTACAGCATTAACATTTTATGTTCTGTTTATTACTGTGAAACTGCTTTCGATTATGTGACCCTGGAGCACAAAACCAGTCTTAAGTCGCTGGGGTATATTTGTAGCAATAGCCAAAAATACATTGTATGGGTCAAAATTTTTGATTTTTCTTTTATGCCAAAAATCATTAGGAAATTAAGTAAAGATCATGTTTCATTAAGATTTTTTGTAAAATTCCTACTGTAAATATATCAAAATGTAATTTTTGATTTGTAAAATGCATTGTTAAGAACCTAATTTGGACAACTTTAAAGGTGACTTTTCTTTGCACCCTCAGATTCCAGATTTTCAAATAGATGTATCTCAGTCAAATATTGTTCTATCTAGCTTATTTATTGAGCTTTCATTTGATGTATAAATCTCAGTTTTGTAAAATTTTACCTTCTGACTGGTTTTGTGGTCCAGGGTCACATATATGGAGCTGTATATAAACTCATGCCTGACCTGATGAGCTGCTGTCCTCTGCTGGAGGATCTGCGCATGTGCAGCGGAGCTCACCCATGAAATCTGTCTGAAATACTGACAGTAGCATATTTACACACTGCTTTTGTAGATTCTGCCGCATCTGAAATAGGCCATACTATTGATATTATCTCAGAAGTGAACATATAAGGTAGCCGAACCGTTTCAAACATAAGTTTTAAATATTCATTTGAATGATTAAGTTTACCGTCTTTAACTTTTGTTTTGCTGTTTTTTTTTCTTTTTACATTGACTACCACTCTATATAGACTAATACAATCATACAACAATAATTTCTTAAATATTTATTACAATATACTGATAAATGTAAGTTAGACTTGGTATGAGATGACTGGATGCTTTCAACTGATACTGAACTGCAGCTCAAACTAGTTCAGATATAGTGAATGAAGCTACAAACTCCATCAGAATGCACAATGAGAACATCTAACATGTCTTTAGAGCTGCTGCTCGTCATTTTAATACAGTGTTTCATTAGTTAGCAGTAAACCACTTACCTCACCTCAATATGTTCCTAGATTTGTGTTGAATGTTATCTTTGGAATGGAAATATGGATATTTTATTCGTAAACATCACACTTTTTTCATTATTTCAGTGAATGTAATCAGGGGCGGACTGGGACAAAATTTCAGGCCGGGAAATCTCACACTCATCCAGGCCATCCCAAAAACCCACAACAAATTCTGAAACCATGGACAATAAAAAAGTATAATCCACTGGCTGGTGCCACGCAAAATAATTAAAGATTATCTCTTCAACTTCCATTTACCTTTTTATAAAAATGTAAGTATTACATTAGGACCATGTGCTATTGTTTTATCTTGCCTAAATGTCAAAACTGTTGGCCTACAATAATAGCTACATCTCGAATATATCTTTAGTAAAATCCTAATACTACATTTTTTTTTTTTTTTTTTGCATTATCAAGGGTCATGTTTTGTCCTTAGGAAAATTAACCATGGTTTAATTAGGCCTATGGTAAAAGTATAGTAGTAACCGTGTTTTTTTTTTTTTTTTTTTTTTGGCATTTTGATTACAATTTGTATAACCAGAGTTTTACTACAAATACCATTTACTACAAATACCAAGTGTAGCAAAACCTTTGTTAATTTGTGGTTACCATAGTTTAACTATAGTAACAATGTTTTGGGGTTTTTAGTAAAAACATGGTTAATTTTTGTAAGGGTTGTATTGTTGTTAGCCTGAATGTAATAAAAAATAGCGATCTAAGCCAGCAGCAGTACTGACAGTGTCGTGTGAACATGGCTGAAGACGCGAAAAGCGGAGGAACAGACAAACTCGTGACTCCGATCATTTAATTCAAGCGATACACTTGCAAAAACCGTCTCAAAAGCTTCATTTTCGAAATAAGACATCGCTTCTAACGATGTTAAAAAAGCATGTGGTTGGAGCTTTTCTAAACTCTGAACCACTGCTTTCGATGCGCTCCAATCGGATAGTGTCATCTGATTTAGATCAGAATTTCAGAGTGGGTTCGATAATCATTTGATTTAGATCGGAGCATCGGAGCGGGTTCGCGACTCGCGAGTCATTTGATTCAGATTAGAATTTTGAAGCGGGTAGTCAAACAATCCAAAGAAAACAGAATCAAAACAGAAATCAAAGTCACTTACAAAAGATCAGATGAACATGAATAAATCTGATCAAAATGTCTCTGTGTGCTTCAACAAGGGAATATCTTCCTCAGGAGACAGAAACCGCTCACAACTCACTTCAGTGTCTGACTTTTATATTATAATTACGTCCACAAGCTTTTTGTGAAATTTGGATGAACTCATCAATCTGTTGTTTGATCGCTTCTTATTTAAAGAGAGAACTAAACTTTTTAAAGTCAGACATTGCTTATGATGTTGAAGGGTGTAGAATTTAGTAGAGATGTAATATTCCCTACCAATATCCACACACTACTAAATTATCCATAGCAATCATTTTGATCTGTTGTCTGCCATTGTGTCCATCATTGACCTGAATACCTTCAGCATTCTTCCTCATGACACAACTGGCCTGCACACCTACAGAAACACAGAATTTGATGATTAAACCACTTTATGGCTTACAACAAATCATTTCAGTCGTTTTTTAAAATATCTTTTATTAAATCAATCTGACAGCAATACTGACATTCTCACAACCACACAAAT
Source organism: Garra rufa (assembly GCF_049309525.1). Taxonomy (NCBI): domain Eukaryota; kingdom Metazoa; phylum Chordata; class Actinopteri; order Cypriniformes; family Cyprinidae; genus Garra; species Garra rufa. The sequence continues at coordinate 6,886 of NW_027394802.1, read as the reverse complement.
ACTGCATGATAATTCATCCGATCGTCACAATATAGCATTACATCAGCCCTAGAAATACTTGACATGTCACATGAAATGACTGTAAACAACTGTTTAACAAGCATCTAGTCGAGATCTGGTCATCAAAAACATGCTGAATACTGAAAATACAGAAATACTTGAGATACAATAAATAACTCTGGAGATAAAAAAAAAAGCCATGGCTTGAGAAAGTGAGATAATGGCAGAGAACTGCAGAATAATGGCATGAAAGGCTGGACGTGTCTTATTACAGACGAGCGGCACGGGAATATATTTCATCCTACAAAACTAGAGGATATAAAGAGGCACTTTCAGCTCAACAGATGTCAGAGAATTAGAGCTTATGAACATCTGATCTGTCGATGAGACAATCAGTCATTTATAAAGGTTTCATACAGATCAAAAATATACTGATCATTTGACAATATCTCTCTATTTGACATTAAAATATTCTCCATTTTACTGGAGCCCTGAAATGACTTAAAGAGCAGAAGAAACATTTCTATGCCAAATGTTTTCAAATGTGTAAAAAGCTACAATGCAGCAAAAATCTTGGCATATTTTCCAGTTTTTTTCTAAATAAACAAGAATGACACTCAATCTTAGTCATCTATATGTAATCAAACGAACGGATTCAATCAGAACGAATCTAATCGTCATTCAGACGTTACAAATGAATAGAAAACTTCAACGGCGTAAATAACCTCAACAAAGCACGTATTCATGATATCACTGTGAATACATCACAAATATTCAACACATCGCCTGAAGAACAGACAGAAATGAACATTTACTCTGTCGGTCGGCAGTCAAACACGATTCTATGCTTAATGTGCTGAATGACATAAACGACTGCATTTTACAAATGTCTATAATAAGTATGTATATAAGTTCAATTCATCTGCTCTACTAATAGAAATCATCTCTAACTGAATGTATAAGCATGAATAAGCAGATGCAGCGAGTCGAATCATCATTATCAGTGTCCTATAATAACTCTCACACTCTTAAACCAATAGAGACAGAGCGCATTTAGGCCACGCCCACAATGAGGGGGGAGGGGCAATCCAATGCTCTCCATTGACTTTTTTTATTGTGGGAAGCTGACTCTTTGTCATTTCTGACTAACAACAAACAGAACCATGTCTAAAAGCTGCTATGAGACGAGGAGTACAGTAAACAACCTAAAAAACACAGAACTACGTTTTTATAAGCTGTCGACCCAAAAAACGAGTGTTTAAGGACACAAATAGTTGTAGATGTCAGGGTATTTCACGTTGGGCCATTCAGTTGGAAAAGGAGCACTGAAATTTAGTTTCTCAATATACATTACCGGTCAAAAGTTTGGGGTCAGTAAAAGTTGTAATGTTTTTAAAGAAAGTCTCTTCTGCTCATCAGTGCTGCATTTATTTAATAAAAAATATAGAAAAAAACTGTAATATTGCGACATGTTATTACAATATAAAATAATGGTTTCTATTGTAATATACTTTAAAGTGCCCCTATTATGCCTTTTCAAATATGATATTTCATGTAGTGTGTCATGTAGCTGTATGTGAACATAAACTATCTGCAAAGTTGTGACGCCGACAGTGCACTATAAATAAAGTTTTTGTCTATCAAAAAAAAGAGTCGGCTCACATTCGCCTAAACGAGTCGTCAGCAATTCGAATCTTTTTTCTGTAACGGCCACACGTCACGAGCTACACATTTGCGTAATGTCCGCCCACATTCAATTTCGCGAACAACTTGCCCACCCACAAACAGCAGGCCTACCATTTTCACGTGGATTACATCATGTCAAGAAGACGCCCTGCGCTGTGACAGCCTGTGAGAGTGAATTTGTTTATATACCCTTCCGAAAGATGAAACTATCAAGAATGAGTGGTTAACATTAATTTTTTCAACACCTCAGCAGTCCAATGCCAATCTTGTGTTGTGTTCGCGTCATTTTACTTATGACTGCTTTTCTAATCTTGGGGAGTAACATTACAACGCGAGATTCACCAAACGCTTGGTTTTAAAAAATGGATCAGTGCCCAGTTTATTTGGACCGGCTTGCTCCTCTGAACTTCTACCTGTAAGTATGATTAATACTTGTATTTTCTAGCGATCGTTCAAAATACGTCTTTGTGTACGTTATGGTGTGTAACAACCCCGCACATGTCTTGGTAACCGGCTAACTTGCGTTTCTGTAGTTCTGTTGTTCAGCTGTGAGTGCAATGTAGTCTAAAAAGTCTTGTGATTGATGCAGCTTGACTGTCTGTCTGCCTTATTAGTTTAAGTAATGATAATGATAAACGATGGCTTAACGCAGTGTTATGGATTGTACAGTGTTGAAGTTCACAACGTAGAGGTGTGCCCGGTTCGCTTACAAAAGCAAATTGCAAACACTGTCCACAGTTAACATATGACACCCACTGAGAAACGTCCTGCTCCAGTCGTGCTTGCAAAACAGTTTCTTGTCGATGTGACACTTCAACAGTTTCATCGTCAGACTCCGGCTCGAATTGATAGGGTAAAATCGAGGCTATCTTTTCTATGCATTAACAGGTCTCCGCAGCTGTCATTCAGTTATGCCAATGGGCGTTTCGTTTTGCGCTGTAGCGGTAGACCAATCCAAAAGGACTGCACCATCTGACTGAAAAGGAGGGGTTTAGAGAGACTGATTCTTCGAACTGCTTCACACGAGTCGTTTACGAATCATTTAGAAACGGGGTAAAAATAAATCTAATTTTGGAGAAAACTAAAGTGTTTTTTGAACTTGCATACATGTAAACCTGTTTTAAGAGACTATTACAACAATATTAACTACCTTTAAAATGGCATAATAGGGGCACTTTAAAATGTAATTTATTCCTGTGATGCAAAGCTGAATTTTCATCAGCCATTACTTCAGTCTTAAGTGTCACATGATCCTTCAGAAATCATTCAAATATACTGATTTATCATTAGAACGATCAATATTGCATTATATATTGCAACAGTTGCCCTGCAAAGTATTTATTTAGAAATTGTGATATTTTTTCAGGATTCTTTGATGAATAAAAACCTCAAAAGAACAGCATTTATTCAAAATATAAATATGTTCTAACAATGTAAGTATTTGTGACCCTGGACCACAAAACCAGTCTTAAGTCGCTGGGGTATATTTGCAGCAATAGCCAAAAATACATTGCATGGGTCAAAATTCTAGATTTTTCTTTTATGCCAAAAATCATTAAGAAATTAAGTAAAGATCATGTTCCATGAAGACTTCTTGTAAAATTCCTACTATAAATATATCAAAATGTAATTTTTGATTAGTAATATGCATTGTTAAGAACCTAATTTGGACAACTTTAAAGGTGATTTTCTCAGTATTTAGATTTTTTACACCCTCAGATTCCAGATTTTCAAATAGATGTGTCTCGACCAAATATTGTCCTATCCTAACAAACCATACATCAATAGAAAGCTTATTTATTGAGTTTTCATATGATGTATAAATCTCAGTTTTGTCAAATTTAACCACATGACTGGTTTTGTGGTCCAGGGTCACATTTGCTATCACTTTTATCAATTTAACACACCTTTGGTGAATAAAAGTATTAATTTCTTAAAAAAAAAAAAAGAAGAAAAATGTACTGACCCCAAACTTTTGACCAATAGTGTATGTCCTCCTTTCATGGTGGTGAAATAATCCTTTGACATGGTTAAATAATGAATGTTTACTGTTATCCCTCCAGCGGGCGTAGTTCTCAGAGTAATATGACACATTGTGCTCTACTTTTGTCTCCTTAAACACTCGTTTTTTGGGTCGACTACAAAAACGTAGTTCTGTGTTTTCTAGGTAGTTTACTGTACACCTCGTCACATAGCAGCTTGTAGACATTGGTCTGATTTTTGTTATGAGAAATGACAAGAAGGCAGATTCCCGCAATACATTGTTTCCCCCAGTGGACGTGGCCTTCAGATTATGACGTGTGTCGCTCTGTCTCTATGGGTTTCTATGAAATTAAAAAAATAAAAACTACTTTATCTCACGATTCTGGCTCTTTTTCTCACAATTCTGAATTTGTGTCTCACAACTCAGACTTTTCTATTCTTCTCAGAAAGCTGAGTTTTTTTTCTCTCTCTCTCATCGTCTCTCTCTCTGTGTCACGTGACGCCGTGTGACGTTGATGCGTTTCCTGCATCTGGTTGTGTCGTCAGGTGTAGTCCTAGCGTCTGCGTGTCTGCCGCTGTATGCCGGGCGAGCGCAGCTCCTCCTCCTCTATGACGGGGTCGTCGGGCTGGACGGGTCGCGGCGGCGGGTAGTTGGGCTGATAGTAGGAGGTGTAGGAGCCGTACGGGTCGTCTTCCTCACCCTCACCCTCACCCTCCGGGCCGTACGGCTGATAGGAGCTGGGCGGCAGTTGAGCTACAGGAACATCTCTGTCAGTGAGGTCAGCATCCACGCCCGGCTCTGAGCCCCGCACACACCCGCAGCACCAGAAAGACACGCGTTACTGACACACAAGCAGCGCTACTATCACCTTGTTAAAGAGACCGTTCACCCAAGAATAAGAGCTCTGTCATTAATACACTGAAAGTGTCACGCGAGAACATTATATGGTCATATATAGATATGGTAAGAAATTCACTAGGCCAGTGGTTTTCAATTCCAATTGTAAAGAAATTATGTTTTTTTGGGGAAAACATTTCAGGATTTCTCTCCATATAGTGGACTTCTATGGTGCCCTGAGTTTGAACTTCCAAAATGCAGCTTAAATGCAGCTTCAAAGGACTCTAAACAATCCCAGCCGAGGAAGAAGAGTCTTATCTAGCAAAATATTCAGTTATTTTCTAAATAAATTAACAATTTTTATACTTTTTAACCTCAAATGCTCATCTTGTCTAACTCTGCAATGCACAAGACAGTTAGGGTGTGTCTAAAAACTCCCATCTCGTTTTCATCTTCAACTTCAAAATCATCCTTCATCACTGTTGTACCTTTTTTGTAAAGGGTGTTTGATCATCTTTGCACGTTCACTTTGTAAACACTGGGTCTGTTCTTCTGCAGCGATGAAGGACCATTCTGAAGTAGGAGGAGAAAATGAGATGGGAGTTTTTAAACATACCCTAACTGTCTTGAACTGGAATACACTGAGTAAGCATGCGCTAATGAGGTTAAAAAGTATATAAATTGTTCATTTTTTAGAAAATAACCGATCGTTTGGCTAGATAAGACTCTTCTTCCTTGGCTGGGATCGTTTAGAGCTCTTTGAAGCTGCATTTTGGAAGATCAAACTCATGGGCATCATTGAAGTCCACTATATGGAGAGAAATCCTGAAATGTTTTCCTCAAAAAACATAATTTCTCTGCGAATGAAGAAAAAAGACATGAACATCTTGGATGTTAAAGGAGTGAGTACATTATCTGTACATTTTTATTCTGAAGGTGAGCTAATCGTTTAAACCAGGACTGGAATTGAGATGACACTGAAAGCATTCTCACTCGAACCTGAACCTCACGAAGGAAGCATGACAGAATGATTTTATTTTTTGGGTGAACTTTCACTTGACAGTCATTGATGCCCAGGCCCCGCCTCCAAAGACACAGCACCATTGACTGACACCCAGGCCACACCCCCTGCCCCACACGCCACCAATCACACGTTAGATGTTCAGCCTTTCACTGTGTGTGAGACACAGCAGCAGCAGACAGGAAGAGCATTCACGACTGAAAACTACTGCATGCGACTATGACAAAATATTTAGAAGCAGAGCCGATCAGCATATCAGGGGAGCTTCAAAGGTTATTACTTGTTTTTGCAACGTTGAGTAATGAATCACAGGCATATCTGTTGATTTCTCGAACACAATGTTAATTAGAATCCACTCACTGCTCAAAACACTGGCGTTTTGTTCAGTGCTGAGGTAAGCAAGCTCACAAAGCGTAGAGAGAGTGTAAATAAGAGATTGATGGTGCAGTGGAGAGAGCTGCGTTGGTTATAATGGAACTTTGTGAGATCGCGATGAACTAAGATGAGTGACAGCTTTAATGATTTTTAAGGGAGTTTGTGAATGAAAAATTGATTTAATACAACTGTTTAATAAACAAGAAATTAATATTAAGTGACTTACATTGTCTGACTATATCAATATTGCCTGATTTCATCGTCAAAAATGGTCTTGAGCCGCTGCACATCTCCATTCAAACACAGCGGTGTTAGGTTTATGAATGAATGTGTGTTTTTGAACAAATCTAGTGAGTCAATGATTCAGTTTCTCATTCATCAAGACAGTCACCTGCTTTACTCCTGAATGAATCAGCTGTTTGAACAAATCAAATGAATGAATGATTCAGTGATAAATTCAATGACTTGTCGCCACCTATTTTTTAAAATGTAATTTTAGTTATTTGAATAGTTAATATTTCTATATTCAAAAGTTTATATCTAAAACATTAATCTCAACATGAATTTCTAAATTTGATCGTGCTCATGCCACCTCTGAGCCTCGTTAAACATGAAATACACCTACACCAAATATCATTAGGATATTAAGATCAAGATCATGTTCCATGAAGATATGTTGTACATTTGCTACCATAAATATATCAAAACTTAATTTCTAATTAGTAATATGCATTGCTAAGAACTTCATTTGGACAACTTTAAAGGTGATTTTCTCCATATCTTGATTTTTTTGCACCCTCAGATTCCAGAATTTACAATTTGAAGTATTGTCCTATCATAACAAACCATACATCAATGGAAAGCTTACTTATTCAGCTTTTAGATGATGTACAAATCTCAATTTCAAGGAATTGACCCTTATGACGTTTTGTGGTCCAGTGTCACATTTCATTTAATTGGTAACTTATTCTTCTAATTCTACT
>NW_027394801.1:0-13606 GCF_049309525.1 Garra rufa | reverse complement strand
TGGGTCTAAACTACGCAAGATATGATGACTTTCACGTTGATATTTTAGCGCGGATGACGTATACCTAGTCGAATTGCACTGTAGGGGGCGAGAACAAGTCTCCAACTTCTGTGAAATGACCACATCAAATGAGACGTGTAAACATGGATGCAGCTATGAAGCCGCTTCAGGGCAGGTGCGTGCGTTGCTAGACCCTTTTTACTGGGGCACGTGCCCCAGTGAAAATCTGCTGTGCCCCAGTAAAATCTCAAATTTGAGTTATAATTTACTTTGATAATCCCGAAATAAAGACATTAAACTATATGCAACAACTGAATTGACGCTTCTAAAAGCAACGCAGTTTAATGGAAGACTATGCACGCAGAAATCCATGCCCGTGCGCGTCTGTGTATTTAACGGCAACGCGCACGTCGTGCAGCCTTTTGCGCAGAAGTACTTGGTTACACAAGTTTGTATAGGTAATTATGTTGTAAATGCAATTGTCAAGCAGTTTGTGATGCATTTTGGAAACAGGAGATGAGCGCCTGATCTAATGCGCCACCTGGCCCGTTCTCGAAGACTTACTTTTAGTCATTATTTGGGTAGCACACATATTCTGAATGCCTTCAGCAGAATTCAAATTAGCCATTTTAATCTAGATTAAAAAAATTAATCTATGCCCACCCCTAATATATATATATATATATATATATATATATATATATGTATATATATATATATATATGTATGTATGTTACACATTTCACATTGAGATATATTTTGAATATAAATAAACGAAAATAGATTACTTTTTCTAATAATAAATAATATATTAAAATATTTTAACTAAAACACTTCTATAACACAACAAAATTGTAATAAAACAATTCCACTTATAACGAAAAGAATTATAAATAAATGAAAATAACTTTCATAATAAATAACAGTATATAAATATTATTAATAACTACAATAATAAAAAATCTATGTTTTATAATTAAAATTTAAATAATTAATTGCAAATTTATGATAAACAATATTATATAAATATTATTTATAATTTTTAACAATTATAATAAAAAAAAAACAGTTCCCAATGTTGGAGTATTTAAAAATAAATACTGATTTTATTCATAAAATATAAAACTCAACTAAAAAATATGTTTGCTATAGTGGTAGTGATGCAGGAAAAAACATATCAAACAAACCTTCTCATGTATTTCTTGCGTTGACTGTGCATCACAAAACGCCACAGTGGCCAAATCCTTCAATATAGGCATCTCTACAGTACAGTCCCTCCCGTCCAGCAGAGCGACCAGCGGCCGAGGATGCATCGGACCGTTCATGATTTGCGGCCTTATACCTGCAAAGAGAGAGAGAGGGAGACGTCATGAACTTCCCATTCGCCCCCCTGCCATGTGTCTTGTTGTCATGGAGATTACAGCATTTGGGCAGAGTTATGAATACATTTCATTTAATAGCCTATGGGGGAAACATCTTGTTCTCCGCTTTCTGTCTTTTCACTCTCCACCGCCTATTTTAAAAAAGGACTTCAAATGAGAATTATTTACCAGAGTATTATTAAAAAATAATTGTGTGGGAGATGTTAAGGCAGAGCTGGGTCTCTCAGAGGGAAAGCGCGATGGATGCGAGAGATCAGGGGTCTGGCACGCTTTAAATGAGCAGTGGACACATCAAACAGAAACACAAATGACATGCTGGAGCGATCGCTACATCAGAGCGGGAGAAATCAGAGGGGGAAGGACAGACGATTGGGCTCTCAGAAGACCATCGGTCACACACACACACACACACACACACGCACTCCTTCATGTAGGTGCTCAACCAATCAATGTTCACAAAACTGTGCCGACTGTTCATTTACCAAGCCATAAACAATTTCAGCGCTCAGAAGGCCTGCTCTAAAAGCTTTTTTGGATAAGAACAGCAAAGACTAACTTAAACTCAGTGATTTTTAAACAAACAGAGCCTGAGCCGAGCAGTACACGACCATTATCCAATCAGAGACCTGCTGGGGGAATTATCCAATCAGAGAGCGGCAGGGGAAATTTTGGCCCTTCAGTGATTCTCCATGGGCATCTCCACATTTACTCTGATCACAGAGCACAAAAGATCCTGACAAAACATCGATTTCTGAGATGTGAGGCTTTCTGTTTGTTATTGCCATCACAATTTCTCTCTGTCTTTTTTTTTCTCTCAGCAGGGAGAATTTTTTTTTTTTTTTTACATACCCTCATGTTGTTTCAAAACCCATGGCTTTCTCTCTTCCCTAGAGCATAGTACAATATTTTGTTGTAATTTTTTCCATACAATGAAAACATATGGTGAGCATTGAATGTCAAGCTGCAAAAATGTCATACAAAAGAACCATAAAAGTAGTTCATATGGTTTGCATGCATAATCTTATGTAGCATATGACAGCTTTATTTGAGGAAAACTGTCTTTCCAACAAAGCTTTCAAATCTCATTTGCAACCACATACATTTAAACATGTATTTGATGATTTGATGACATCAAATCTTGTATCAAATGCTTTTTTTTGCACAAAACATGTCTCTTATTTTGTTATCACTGAAATACTACTATAATAATCATTTTAATTTTAGCTAACATTTATTTGATTTTAATGTGTTATTGTCATTTTTAGAAGTGCATGTGTCTATTTCTGTTTGATCTTATTTTAGTTATTCGAACACATCCTATTTTTTATATTTACACTACCAGTCAAAAGTTTTTGAACCATAAGATTTAATGTTTTTTCTCTTCTGCTCACCAAGCCTGCATTTATTTGATCCAAAGTACAACAAAAACTATAAAATTCAGAAATATTTTTACTATTTTAAATAACTGTTATTATAAAAGTAATTATTTTCTTTACTGTTTTTTATTTGAAAAAATTTTGAAATGTAATTTATTTCTGTGATCAAAGTTAAATGTATTAAATAATAAATGTTTTTGAGCAGCAAATCAGAATATTACAATGATTTCTGAAGGATCATGTGACTGGAGTAATGATGCAAAAAATTCAGCTTTGAAATCACAGGAATAAACTACATTTTAAAATATAATCAAATGCAAAACAGTTATTTTAAATAGTAAAAATATTTCAAAACATTACCGTTTTTGCTGTACTTTGGATCAAATAAATGCAAGCTTGGTGAGCAGATAAGAAAAACATAAATCTTACTGTTAAAAAATATTTGACTGGTAATGTAAATCTCTAAAATATTTTTATATGAAATTATATTATATTAAATATTTTTTATATTGAATTTTATTTTCAGTTACCATTTATTTTAAAGAAATGAAAATGTTTATTTTTATGGTTTTGATTTCAGTTTTAGTTAACCATGATAACCCTGCAATGGGGAAAGAAAAATAATCAATTTTTCTCTTTAAATATAGTTTTTTTCTACCACGTTGGCAGATTTCTTGTTTTTAACATTAACACACTTAATTTTGAAACATTTTTCAAATAAGTATATCTTGATTTCAGAATGTATAGACATTTATACTGAAAAAAACAAAACAAGTCCAAAATACTAAGAAAATCATTTTTTTGCACAACCAATGCTTGAACACCACTGGTTCCTTGCATGTCATGTGATCAATCACAATGCGGGAAGATGAAATATGCATTATATTTAAGGGGAGACACTGCAGGCAAAAACACTGTTTTTCATGCACCTATCAATTTTGAGATTTTAGGCTTTTTGGTTTTTTCATAAAGTGTATTTTTAGACTAGTAGAAAGAAAACATCCAAAAAATACTGTAAAGTGTTTCTCTTATATCATTTTATCTATTTGTAGATAAATAGATATAGAGTAGATATAGAGTTTTCTTCTACACTGAGCCATAAATCTCTACATCAGTAGCACTTACACACACCAAACTTTACATTTTTATTCCTGTCTATATCCTGAAGGTTTTTTTTTTTTTACAAAGGGATTTGTTCATACATAACTTGCTTGATTTCATACATTTTATTTCTCAAAAAATAAAAGTATTTACTGTCTTTCAAAAAATGTTCTAAATTGTGGTGAAATGAGATAAGCAAAATTCCCACTGTGAAAACTTTTGACTCTTAGCGCATATTTCATTAATTAATTCTCATTTGCATACATTTTAAAAAACTTGTAATACAAAAAATGTTTGCAATTATCAAAGTAATTAATCAACTGGGTAAGTAAGGTGATAACCATTTGTTCATTTTTTTTACCCTATTCACCTGCAGTGTCTCGCCTTATAGAGCTATAGGCTAAAAGAAGCAACATTAATTTACAATTTAGTCTGTTCGTGTTTAAATCATGTAAAAATGTAAGTATTTCCTGTTAGCACAGATTACAGCACAAACTATGTGAACATTTTACCAAACATCTCCATTTGTGTTCCATCATAAAGTTTGCAAGAACACAAAGGTAAGCAAACAATGATAGATTTATTTTTTCATAGAGTTTTGAGTGAACTATCCCTGTAACGCAAATGAGAGCAAGCGAGCGAGCAAGCAAGAGAAATGTAATACTCTCATTGAAATCCCATGAACAATAAAAGTCTGTAAAAACAAAAGGAAATGAGGAGATTTTTCCATGGAGCTGCGTTGACGTGGATCTGTGTGTGTGTGTGAGAAAGAGAGAGAGTGTGTTAAATATGGCAGTGTGTACATCACACCGCATGTGTGAGTTTCCCCACCACTTTCTTAGGTGTGCCGCTGTGATTTTAATAAGTGTGTGAGTGTGTGTATGTGTGTGTGACACAAGCAATCTTGGATTAAAAAAAAAAAAGCTGGCAGCCAAGTGCCTCACCTTACTGTCAACTGCTGCTTGTGGTTACCAAGCAACATCATCTCTCACCGTCACACAATAAACACACACACAAACACAAACACACATGCATGCACAAACAACAATAAAATCCTGAAATGCACAACACACTTTTTTTTTTTTGCAAAAACCAAATAGACACTTGCAGGAAAAGCAGTTTAACCAGTCAGATCGCTGAATGCCAGTCCGGGACCTGAAATAAACCAGGTGCATGTGTGACTGTCTAATAAGAGCGTATCTGTGCTGCGTCACTTTTTCTTCTCTCTCCACCCCTCCTGATCTATTAGCCAGGGATTTGGCTGCCAAACACACACACACACTAATGATAAGGAGCCACACAATGCACTGTGTGTTTGCGCGCACACACACACACACACACACACACACACACACACACACACACACACACACACACACACACACACACACACACACACACACACACACACTAGTTTGCAGATGTGTCACAGACAGGAGCCAAGACATGCGCTTGTGACACCACTGAGAACACACACACACACACACACACACACACACACACATATATATGCATGCATGCAAACACACACTCACACACACTCGCACACGCACGCACACTTTTTCTTTTGGCCGATTTCGGAAACATGCGTCTTGCCTGGAAAATGCTGCCTCCACATTCCTCCCATGAAGAGCAGCCCAAAAAACGGGGGAGAAAAAAAATGGAGGGAGGTGGCAGAGAAAAAGCGTTCTCCTGTGATCGTGTCCTGGGGGTCTCCCTCCTCTCGCTGTGTGTCTGTCGCTCGCTCACTCCCCCATAAGTGGGTAAGTGGAGATATCTGCTCGTCTTCGGTCAGTCGCTCAGGAAGGGAAACGTTCGGAGCCTGTTGTTTTCATTCCTCGTTCTAGCCTCTCGCTCTGGGTTTGTCCATCTTGATAGCCGTTTTCATCCCCCCTCTCGTCTCATTTTAGAACAAACCTCTCAAGGTGAAAAAGGAGAGGAATAATTACGGCTGGCCGAGTCGAGGAGAGTCACGGAAAGAGGGAGAGGGTCAAAAATTCCCACACGAGTGCCAGTGCAAACGAGTTGTGCCGTTCCACTCCTCACGCTTCCAATCACTCCCCCTTCTGTTGCTCTTTTTTTTTCCCTCTCGACCCACTCCTTTTTTTTTCCCCCTCAACCGCACTCCCTCGCTCTCAAATTTATGATTTGGAGACCACAGTGGTTAGAGACTGCCAGCCTCTCCCTTCCACTCACATCTCTCCGCCTGCCTTTCTTTCTTTTATTTTCTCTTGCTCTTTCTGCGTCTTATTTATTCGCCCTCCCTCCAAGCTCAAAAATTACAGTCACTTCTGTCTGTTAAAATGGTATTTATTTGGCTTATGTAATGTGAACACCGTGTGTGTGTGCGCTGTGTGAAAGAAGCACAATGAAGGTTAAAGAAAAACAGTGAAAGGGAAAAACAAACAGAAATGAAAAATGATCAAATTAACAAATGAAAGAACATGCGGAAAAACAAACAAACATCAAAGTAATGAAAGAAACAGCTTAGAAGAAGAGAAAGGCTTACATTTGAGCAAACAAATGAACAAATGAACAAATAAACAAACTAAAGGAGATAAAACTACTGAATGACTGAACAAACAAGGAATGATTGAAAGACTGATAGATTGATTCATACAAGCGATGAATCAATGAATGAAAGATGTGCTTGAAAAAAATATTTGAACAAATGAACTAACAAAAAGGGAAAAGTTAACAAATTAACAAACTAAAGACCTAAACAAACACCAAAATGATTATCTAATGATTTAATAAATTAATGAATGAAAAAAAATGATTGATTGAATCTATGAATGAATAAATGAATGAATAAATGAATGACAGAATGAAAAAAAAAATGATTGAATGAATGGATGGATGAATGACTGAATAAAAAATTGATTGAATGTATAGATGATTGTATGAATGATTGAATGAAAAAAATGATTGAACAAATGAATGGTTGAATGACTAAATGAATTAATAAATGAAAAATTGTTGAATGAATGAATGAATGAATGAACAACTAAATAAAAAAATTGATTGAATGAATGGATGAATGACTAAATGAAAAAATTGATTGAATGAATAGATGATTGTATGTATGTATGAATGAATGAATGAATGAAAAAAAAAACGATTGAACGAATGAATGACTGAATGAAAAAATGATTGAATGAATGGATGAATGATTAAATGAATTAATAAATGAAAAAATTGGTTGGTTGAATGAATGAATGAATTGAATGAATGGATGAATGACTGAATAAAAAATTGATTGAATGAATAGATGCATGAATGATTGAATGAAAAAATGATTGAACCAATGAATGGATGAATGACTAAATGAAAAAATGAAAAAATTGATGGAATGAATAGATGATTGAATGAATGACTGAATGAAAAAATGATTGAACGAATGAATGGATGAATGACTGAATGAAAAAATGAATGAAAAAATTGGTTGAATGAATGGATGAATGAATTGAATGATTGAACGAATAAATGGATGAATGACTGAAAAAAACGATTGAATGAATGAATGACTGAATGAATTAATAAATGAATGAAAAATTGGTTGAATGAATGTATGAATGACTGAATAAAAAATTGATTGAATAAACGAACGGATGAATGACCAAATGAATTAACAAATGAATGAAAAAATTGTTTGAATGTATGAATGACTAAATGAAAAAACTGACTGACTGACTGAATGAATGAATGGATGAATGACTGAATAAAAAAAGTGAATGAATCAATAGATTGTATGAATGACTGAAGAAAAAAATTGAACGAATGAATGGATGAATGACTGAATGAAAAAATGAATGAAAAAAATTGGTTGAATGGATGAATGAATTGAATGATTGAACGAATAAATGGATGAATGACTGAAAAAAAAAACAATTGAATGAATGAATGGATGAATGACTGAATGAATTAATAAATGAATGAAAAATTGGTTGAATGAATGTATGAATGACTGAATAAAAAATTGATTGCTTGAATGAATGAATAGATGAATGTATGAATGACTGAATAAAAAAATTGAATGAATGGATGATTGAATGACTAAATGAAAAAAAATGAGTGAATGAATGAATGGATGAATGACTGAATAAAAAAACTGATTGAATAAACGAATGGACGAATGACCAAATGAATTAACAAATGAATGAAAAAATTGTTTGTATGTATGAATGACTAAATGAAAAAATTGATTGCTTGAATGAATGAATAGATGAATGTATGAATGACTGAATAAAAAATTGAATGAATGGATGATTGAATGACTGAATGAAAAAAATGACTGAATGAATGAATGGATGAATGACTGAATGAAAAAATTGATTGAATAAACGAATGGATGAATGGATGATTGAATGACTGAATGAAAAAAATGACTGAATGAAAAAATGATTGAATGAATGAATGGATGAATGGATGAATGACTGAATGAAAAATGTATTAATTGAATGAATTGATAAAGATACTGATTGAATGAATGGATAAACGTATGAATGACTGACTGAATGAATGTATATGAACAAGCAAATAAAATGAAAAGAAAAACAACTGATACAAATTAATGACCAAATAAACAATGAAAAGAACAAATTAATGAATGAACGAAACAAAAAATGCATATTAACAAGCAAATAAAACGAAAACAAAAAACAACTGATACAAATTAATGACCAAATAAACAATGAAAAGAACAAATGAATGAATGAAACAAAAAAATGCATATGAACAAGCAAATAAAACGAAAAGAAAAAACAACGGACAAAGTAATGACCAAACAAACAACGAAAAGAACAAATGAATGACTGAATTAATAAAGGAAACGCCAAAAATATATATGAATAAAAAAAGACCAAACAATGAAAAGAACAAATGAACGAACTAATAAATAAATGAATAAAAAATTAAATGAATGCATGAATGAATGGAAAATGAATGAAACTAAAAAAGGGAACAAATTAATAAATCTAAAAACCAAAGAAAAACACTAAGAAATGAAACTAATGACCAAACAATGAAACAAATAAATAAATGCTCAAACAATCAAATGAATGAAAGAACAAACTTCCAAATAATGAAAGAATAAACAAATCAAAACTACATGAATAATAACACTTAAAAGGACACAAAGGACGTGTAGCTTCTCACGTTGTGGCTGAATGAGTGATTTTAAGCTACTTAAGAGCAAACAAGCACACCGTCACAGTGGCCAAAACACGCCGTCCCAAATCACTTAACAGGATTTCCAGTGAAAGTCAAGACATTCGCTACACTTTTCAGAAAATACACACACAGAAAGGAATTTAAGGCTCTTGAACAGTCACCACATGAGCGCAGGGTCACAGAACGCACAGCTGGTCAACACAGAAGACCAGATCAACGCAATTAGTCTGACATAACACAATATCAGCCTTACAGGGGACTTACCACAGAAAACAGGATTTTCCCTGCACATTTATAAAACCGTGTATACAAATAGACTGTTATGTTCACAAAACAAAGATTCCTCCAGTTCAAACAAATCTGAAAAACGGTTGCTTTTAGAAATCATTGTGGTTATGATGTTATAACAAGCTTATTAACATATGCCCACCCACATTGACATATCAACTTCTTTGCATACTTTCATAACAGAGGTCCACGCCTCTTCATAAAGCCTTAAAGGCACAGTACTGAAAATGATAGGTATACTATGGGGTCTATTAAAAACATCAGAGAGTGAGAGGGAGAAAATGGGCATGGAAAACAATTATCACTGCATAAGTGGACTTCAAGGGAAAAAATGCTACAAAAATAAAAAAAAACATGGTATGGCTGACAAATAATTACATAGAAACCAAAAACATCATGTGTCTTCGGGCAATTATCAAATTGCAAATTGCAATTGTGTTTTACAGTGAAGTGCAGCACTGTGTTCATTTACATGTAAGCAGCTCATGATCTGGTGCGTTCACTAAATTATTATTTTGTAGTCATATTAATATATAATCATAATTTTTGCAGCCCTATAAACAAGAACAGGTAACTTGGAGTTTTAAATAAATATTATTTATTTAAAAAATATATTTTATTTATTTTAAGTATTTTTTTTTTATCAATACTTATTTAATTAATTCTTTAAATAAAAAAAAAAATATATCATTAAAAAACGTTTGGGGTTGATGGTTTATTTGAATTATTATAATTATTACTATTTTGTAGTCATATAGATATTTTTGTTTACATTTTCAATATTTTACATTAAAAAAATCTTTTCAATTATTTATTTATTTTAATGACACATTTATCATTAAACAATGGTGGGGTTGATGTTTTATTGTTTTAAGTCATGCAATTTATACTGTAAATAAAATGATCATTATTATTGTTATTTTTCTTGAATAGTAGATTTTTATTTTTACAGTAAAATATCCCAAGAGTTTTTTAATAATATAATAAAATACTATTAATTTATTATTATTATTAATATTATTAATATTATTATTATTACTACTACTACTACTTCCTTTATTATTTTGTAGTCATATTGATAAATTATCACAACATTTTGAACAGAACAGGCAACCTGGAGTTTTTAATAAATAAATATTATTTATTTTTAAATAATATTTTAAATAAATACTTATTTACATGACACAATTTTTTTTAATAAAAAAGGTCTGAGGTTGATTGTTTGAAAATTAAAGATGACAGATTAAATATTAGTTATCCAATTTGTACTGTAAAATAAAATAATTTTTTTCTTAAATACTAGTTTTTAAATTTACAGTAAAATATACAGTAGCAGTAAATTTATTTTGCTAAATATTTTATTAAATATTTTAATCAAATAATAGTTTATTATTATTTCATAGTCAATAATAATCAATAATTCACTGTTTTAAATAAATAAATATTATTTATTAAAAATATATATTTACTTAATTATTTAAATGACAAACATAATCTTTATTATAAAAAAGTTTAAGGTTAATGGTTGTTTAAAAATAACTGCCGTAAATATTAGTTATATAATTTGTGCTGAAAAATATATATATTTTTTATTTTACAGTAAAATATTCCAAAACAAAAATGTATTTAGTTAAATAGTTTAATAAAATAATAGTTTATTATTTTAAAATGATTATTATTATTTTTATTATTATTACATAGTCATATTGATATACAGTCACAATATTTTGCATCCCTACAAGCAAGAACAGGCAACCTGGAGTTTTAAATAAAAACATATTAATTATTTTAAATAAATGCTTATTTAATTATTTAAACATTTTTTATCATCAAAAACAATAATATGTTTTTTTTTAATTGAATTACTTTAAAAGTAAAATGTCATTTCTGTGCAACAAAATTTACCTGCAAAAAAACTAATGATTTTCTTCTCCACTCTTCAATGTTCAGAGAAACAGGTTCTTCCGGCCAAAAATTCTGATTGCAACTCCTTCAGATGCTAATGACACCCTTCCCCTTATATACATTATTATGCAATGACATAAAATCTCAATTGTTACTTCACAGTGATGGGCAAGCAAACCTTGTGTGGTGACCAAACAAGAGAAAACAAGCAACATGTTAACACAGACAATTAGCACAGCGTTCAATCTTCATTCCCACCCTCTTGAAGCGATCACACACACACACAGACAGACAGAGCAGATGTGATCTCTCTCACTCGGTTTCGTTCCCCAAAATACTTTTTCCCCCTCTATTCATTAGTTTCACATTCTCTCGCTCCCTCCTTCTGTTAGTTCTCTATATGACAGGAGCCATCTGGCCTTCCAGAACGAGAGATTGGACCGGGGAACAAGAGGTTTACAATGCACACACACACAGCTGTGTTTTGTTACACTAAAGACAGAGGCTCTTTATGAGGTGACAGTGCTTAACATTAGGAATAGAGTTACAGCAAAAACAGACACATGCTCATGCACAAACAAACAGGTTTGAGGGCAAAAATAAAACTAAATCAGAGGAAAACATGATGCAGAAGAATGATTGATTGATGCAACACCTGATTCTATTTCAATAGTTTTCACAATAGAATCAATTCAATTCTAATCAAGCAGAAAGACGTCACATCCCTGAAACAACGGTTGCAAACATCATTAAACAATGACTCGAACGAGTTTCTTTGAGCAGATGTACGCATAAAAGTCTGTCCTTGCAGGTATACATATTCACACAGCATACAAAGCATCAGACAATTCTTTCATGTCTTTTTTTTCTTCTATAGTTTGCATTGAATTAAAGTGCTAAACAATTTCAAGCCCGTCCAACATCTGCGTCTGCTTGCGCTGTCTGTGTTCATACCGAGATCTGCCTCTCCATCTACGAATGAAACTCAATCTCCGTGACCTTTTCATTTTCTCACAATGAATAATTCACTGGGACCTGTTTGCTATCTCACATTGTCTCACACACACACACATGCACAAAGAAAATCGTGAACAAAGATTCTCTTCTGCAACCATTTCTTTACAAAGACACTCATCTTTTGCATGGAACATCTCTTTGTTATTATGCAAGGATCAGTGTTATTGTAGTTAACTAATATTTAAACCATTAAACCATTTTTTGTTACTTGAAATGAAATATAACTTCAGGTGGAATGAAATGATATATTTAAAAATATTAAAGTGTCGTATTTTTAATGACTTTACCTTGATGTATTAAAACAACGTAAACTACAATGGCAAAACACAAATTGCAGAAAATATTAAAATTGAAACTAATTCAAAATACTATAATAGTATCTCAACGACACTAATATAACAAAATAATATATCTATTAGGCTGGCTTGTTTAGATTTACAGTATACTTTGCTCTCACAACATATTTAAAGGCCACACCACATTTATTGGATTATTATAATAATTACTATTCTTAATAAAAATGTGCAATATATTATTATAATACACTACCAGTCAAAAGATTTTAACGTTTTTTAAAAGAAGTTTCTTCTGCTCATCAAGCCTGCATTTATTTGATCCAAAATACAGCAAAAGCAGTAATATTGTGTAATATTTTTACTATTTCAAATAACTGCTTTCTATTTGAATATATTTTGAAATGTCATTTATTCCTGTGATCAAAGATACATTTTTAACAATTTTCAGCGTCACACGGTCCATCAGAAATTATTCTACTATTCGGATTTGCTATTCTTTGCCATTTCAAATTATTATTATTATCAATATTTTGTATCAAAAATATTATTTATCAAAATTGTTTTTTAAAACATTTTTCAGGATTCTTTAATGAATAGAAAGATCCAAAGTTCAGCATTTATTTAAAATTAAAAGCTTTTGTAACATTATACACACACACAATTAAATAAATAAGTAAAGAAATTAAATAAATATTAAAACAATTTTATTGATCAAGATGACATTTATAATGTTACAAAAGATTTCTATTTTAGATAAATGCCATTCTTCTGAACTTTCTATTCATCAAAGAAACCTGAAAAAAAAATCTACTTGGCTATTTTCAACATAACAAAAATAATAAATGTTTTTTTGAGCAGCAAATCAGAATATTAGAATGATTTCTTTAGGTCATGATGCTAAAATTCAGCTTTGAAATAACAGGAATAAAATACATTTTAAAATATACTCAAATAGAAAACAGTCATTTTAAACAGTAAAAATATTTCAAAATATTACTGTACTTTGCATTTAAACAAATGCAGGCTTGGTGAGCAGAAGAGACTTATTTAAAAACAAAAAATTATAAAC
>NW_027394800.1:0-13615 GCF_049309525.1 Garra rufa | reverse complement strand
AAATAAATGTATTTTAAATACATTTTAGTATATTTATTTTTCACTAGGGACATCATTTAAAACAATCAAAGAGCTTGTGTTTCATTTGGGAAACACTGTCTTTTAAATGCCACGCATATTTACTAATTACCTACGCGTAATGATCGTGTGAAAATACATAATTTTCACCCCCTTGTGTTTCTTTTTATAGTATAAATATACCTCAATTGATCACTTAGAAATGAAAACTGCTTTGTGAAACAAATACATTGTTCGGCCTCGCATTTCTGTTCATGTAAATATACTGAATATGCATGTCAAGTCACTTTTTTGTTCTATAGTGCTTTATATAATTGATTTCAAAGCAGTAGCAACAAATTCTAACACAAGCTCTAACAAGCCAATAATGTCATTATACAGCATTAAACCTGTTGATTCAGTTCAGTTCAATAACTGTAAAGTTCATCAGTTATGCATACACACTGTACAGTGTATTTTTGCACATACAAGTACGTATGAGTGCTATGACAAACTCCTGTGCATCTCACTGCACGCTGAACAAGCAAAAGACTTAAGATACACTATATTGCCAAAAGTATTGATACACCCCCTTCTAATGAAAAGGTTTGACTACTTTAGTAATTTCCACAAGTATAAATCTTAATGTTTAAACATGTAATCATATTCTAGGGAGTTGTGTGCTTCTAATTTTATAGCAACAGTTTGGACAGGACCCCTTCTATTTTAACATGACAATCCCTTTGTGTATAAGGCAATGTTCATAGAGAAATTATTGATTCAGTCAGTGTGGAAGAACTTGACTGGTCTGCAGAAAGCCAAGTCCTAATCCCAGCTAAACACCTCTGGTTTGACTTTAAATGCAGACCTTGAGGCCAAAAAAACTCATCACCAAATACTAATGACTTGTACATACACTATATAGCACTTCCAAAACTGTGGCAACAAAAATGGAAGCATAATTCATGTATTTAAAAACTGTATTTCCATCTCTGTTGCACCAGTTTTGGAAGTGTCAAAAATGACTGTACACTTATGTACAAGTCATTTGGTGTTTGGCGATGAGTTTTTGGCTCAAGGTTTGCATTTAAAGTCACACCAGAGGTGTTCAGCTGGGATTACGGCTTGACCAGTCAAGTTCTTTCACACTGACTGAATCAATCATTTCTATTTGAACCTTGCTTTATACACTGAGGCATTGTCATGTTAGAATAGAAAAGGGTTCTGTCCAAACTGTTGCTATACAATTATAATAATATGATTATATGCTTAAACATTAAGATTTGTACTCATGTAAATTACTAAAGTAGTTAAACCTGTTCATTAGAAGGGGGTGTCCCAATACTTTTGACAATACAGTGTAGCAGTGTTTTACATTTGTCATATGCATAAACTTAAGTATTTGTAAATGTATAATAATATTTAAAATTATATCTTACACTTAATATAAACCTTATTCCTATAAAGCTGCGGAATAAAAAAGTATGCTAATGTTACCCCAAATTTTACTTTTAGAAGAAATTATTCTCTTGATACATTTTGTTTATTTACTTCAAGTTGTACTGAATCCAGAACATTGCTTTAATAAAAAATGACTGAAATCAGCTTGATATGTAGGTTTACACCTACACCTAGATGCACTAAAATTTTTACATTTATCAAAAACACAGAAAGCAGTATATTGTTAAATATCAATTTAAAATGGTAATATATTTAAAAACAATCTCTGTGATGCAAAGCTGAATTTTCAACATCATTTTGACAGTTTACAGTATCACATGATCCTCTAGCAATCATTCTAATATGCTGATATCCTGATTCTAATATCATTCTAACATTTCTTATTGTTATCATATTAACAATAAAAAATGTTTATGTTAAAACTGTTGTGCCGTTTAGATTTTTGGGGAACCATGATACATTTTTCAGGATTATTTGATTAATAATAAAGTTTAAAAGAACATGATTTATTTGAAATACTTTACAGTCTTTACAACCATTTTTAATACATTTTAAACAGCATTTATGCTAAATAAGAGTATTAATAAGCCAATACTGACCACACTGTTGATTCTCATTTCAGTGCATTGTGTGGTACAAGTGTGTCCACGTGTGTTTCATGTGCTCAGAGATTTCATTACATAATATGAGGCTTCTAATGATAAATGCTAGCACAGCCTCCTGTCTCTTAATCATTTTATCAGTTTTTTACTCCATCTGAAAAACAGGGGGAAAAAAACAGTTACGCTTTCCCTACAAATCTTCAAGAGGAAGAGTTTGAAGAGCTGTCAGTACTCAGCACTATACGTCCTGCACAAAAGCATCCGTTTCAACCCCCACCTACATCTGCAGCACTGCTTTACACATGAGTGATGTCATACTGCCTGTCGGGTCGGCTACAGAATATTTTGTGTATGCACAAGGGCTCTAAACAGAGACGTCGTACGGCCTCCTGTATCTTTCTAAAGCTGGCTCACAAACCCCTGGAAAGTACATGCCATTCTCATGGAAGGGTGCCGTGTTCTGTGCTTAACACAAACTTGGGTTGCAGGACGATCTTGGAATAATGCTTTTATTTTGCAGCAATGAATGGTCTCTGTCTAATTTGAATTTTTCGTGAAATTACGCCAGCACATTAATTGCAATGCAAATACACACAGATAATGACTGTCCTGTTAATGCCATTAGGTGTTTCCTCAAATATGGGCACTTTTATGTTCCATGGGATCATCTTGGAAACTTTTCACTGTGCCTTCAGCATTTATTTTTGCAACTTTCGAAAATGTTCTTTTTGTACAGAGATTTTATTATTTTTACCACAGACCCACACATTTAATTTTAAGTATGAAGATCCATCATTAAAAAAAAGAAAGAAATTAATTGTGAAAGCGATGATAATCTAAGCACACTGTGAAATATTGTAGGATATTATAGGATTTCAGGGTTTATTGGGTTAAAATGATTAAAGGAGAACTCCGGTGTGATTTTGACCTAAAGTGTATTGAATCATGATACCGAGTGTGAACGTACCTTGCATATCTCATCTCGGTTTGTGTCCTGCTGTCCGAAATCTGGGATCAGTTAGCCGATGCTCACAACAGGTTGTCAATGAGAGTCAACAGGGCATCGGAATAGCCATGTAAATAAATCACTGTTTTACGCCATTTACAAGGCACAAAGTAGCTCCACACTTCATTGGTAGACTTCCAAGGGCCCTGACATTTAAAACGAGACATTGAGAACTCAGAAAAAGCACCGGTAGTTTATTTACAAGAAGATTTATACAGACAGTACCTGGAAGAGAAAATCCGGTCGCCGCCATCTTGAACTTAGTCACGATAAGTCGAGTGTCGAGCACCAAGGAATTTATCAGGTTATCAACTTATCAGGTTGTAGTTTCCTTCGTGCTCGACACTCGACTTATTGTGACTAAATTTAAGATGGCGGCGACCGGTCTGTTCCTGGTGGAAAATGTCTGTATAAATCTACTTGTATATAAACTACCGGTGCTTTTTCTGAGTTCTCAATGTCTCGTTTTAAATGTCAGGGCCCTTGGAAGTCTACCAATGAAGTGTGGAGCTACTTTGTGCCTCGTAAATGGCGTAAAACAGTGATTTATTTACATGGCTTCTTCGATGCCCTATTGACTCTCATTGACAACCTGTTGTGAGCATCGGCTAACTGACCCCAGATTTCGGACTGCAGGACACAAACCGAGATGAGATATGCAAGGTACGTTCACACTCGGTATCATGATTCAATACACTTTAGGTCAATATCACACCGGAGTTCTCCTTTAACTCCAACTTTTATAGAAAGACATTTATGTAAAAACCTTTTACTGTAATATAACTAAATGAAACGAGAATTTTTTATCTGCAAATGTATGCAAATTAGTGTACATTTAATTAGATAATTTCTCATTTGCACATTTAAACATAACATATTAATAAAATAGTTTGCAATTTTTAATTAATAATCAATCAGTTAGGGACGTATGGTGATATCCACATACATCGTGTTTGTATGGTTTACTCAAACTTCAATATTGCACTGAAAAAAAAAAGAAGTAAATTTGCTTAATTTTTTAAAGCAAAATTTAAGTATGGAAGTATTAAGTAAAAGGAAATAAGTAAATTTAACATGTACAGTTAGAGTTGGATGAGTTATTTCTACTTTATTATTTTAAGTTTAAGTTCTTAAGTTCAAAGGTTTGTTAACTTTACTCAAACATCACAGCACTGCAAGTAGACTGCTCCTTATTGCTTTTAAGGTTTATATGTTGACTCAATGTAGTTACTAACAAATGAACACAGAGACCTCAATACTTGGCACATGATACCAAATGAAGGTAACAATCAGTGAATAATTTTTGAGTATGAATGGGTCATTTTGAGTAGAAAATGAACTCTGGATGTTACAAAACAGCATACTTAACCTAACAACAAAAGCAACCATAAAACAGTTTAAATACATCTCGAAAACAGCAAAAAATGTAACCTTATTATTTATTCATGCCCAAGTGCATTATGGGAACAATGGAATCATGACTTTGATATTTACTTAAACAATCTTTGTAAAAATAACAAACAATTCCAAGTAAAATAAACTTATAAGTTCAAATTTTAAATTCTATAAGCCTAAATTGAGTACTATTGAATTTACTCTTTTTTTATTCTTGCCTGAACTAAATTATTTAATGTAGAAATTACATTTGTTTTTCTGTATTATTTACTTTACCACAAAATCATTTTTATCAGCGTGTGCCACTGCTAAAATTGTAGGCTCTTGTATGACAAATTGCTTGTGCATTTTCTCTTTTGAGGATTTTTTTCAAATGTAGAGTATAAAATACGTAGATTCATTATTTTGATAGTAAAACATGAATCATCATTTAGATTAACCAGGGGAAAAACTGTTGGATTTGAATGATCAGAGACTTGTTTTAAAATCAGTTGAAATTAATAAAAAATCTAAAATACGTGGTGCAAGAAGCTTTAAATTATGAATCTAATTACAGTACAAAAATTTGTTTCTCAACCTACAGGAAGGAAAATAATGAAAAAGAAAATAATGGAAGAAATGTATATCAACATATTGGATATCATTTAGTATTATTATTAATATTATTTATTTCATTAATCAACTAATTTATTAATATTTGTCCTCTCCCTTTAATAAAACACCTAAGCTTGATTGTCTGTTACAAGGTTTAATAAGACGCAAATGTATCTCTCATTGTACTGTTGTAAAGAAAACAGCAGTTTAAGAGCTTATACAAAACTCATTATTTTAATTTCTTGATTAGTCTAAATTGTAATTTCTTTTTTAAAAGACACTAACATAACAAAAAAAAAAAAATTCAAGTTCCCCTTTAACATATACCTGGTTCTCCATGATCACTGACTTAGAGTGTTTTAACACATTTTGTCTAAGCTAGTTAGAGTAGAAAATATTCAAATCGAATATTTAAATTCTAATAGAAAAAAGTAGTAGTAAGTATTTTTGGTAACCAAATTCATTGATCAAAATAGGTATTTGGCTAAGCCTTATCACCATACCCCACCACTTTTTTCAAGGTATGCTATTTCAAAATTGTAAACATACAGGAAACAGTTTAATAAAAACTGGAACAAATATAGAAATATGTGAGAAACATCTTTGCAAATCAAATGATAAAACAGGTAAAAACGACTGGTAAAACTCAGAGTGCTACAGCTCACTTTATGTTGCAGCCATCATTGATCTCTACACACACACACACACACACACACACACACACACACACACACACACACACACACACACACACACACACACACACACACACACATTTATATGTCTAATATTTTTCAGGCCTGTATGATGACATATTAATTCTCACCCTCACTACACAAATTTAAAAAACCCTCACTACACTGTTTTTTTTTTTTTTTTTTTATGTATCACTAATAATATGTAGCCTATTAAAACAGATCACCACAACATGTAAACGTTTATACATTCAATATTTTGTCTTTCTTTTTTTCTTTCATTGTTTGTTTGTTGTTTGTTGTTAGTCTTCTATAGTCAATTTGTGCGTGATAAGTGTGATGATGGATGGTTGGCATCGCTGCTACAGAGCCTAACTGAGATAAGACGCACACCTTTTATGCCATCTAGTGGTTATAATTTTAAACTACGGTGTTTTTTTTTAGTAACACTGAACATTACTTCTATTAATAAAACATAAATAAATAATATGCTACAATGTGCATAATGCTATAAATTACTAGTTTCTACTTTAACTAGCCTACCCTTCATTCTTTTCCATATCCTGGGTTTAATGCATCACTGTAGTGTCTGACAGAGAGAGATAACATTTGTTTAATGGTTTTATGCACTGCAGAATCAACAAATATTTAACAATTCATAATTTTAAACAATACATTCAAATTAAAAAAAAAAAAAAAAAAATTAAAAATAAATTTAATATCAAGATTATTTTTTGTTGATCTGTTCAAAGACAAAGAGGGGTATCTTCATATCTATGTAATATTTTATGTTGTGCTAAAAATTGTTCTTTTTATACAGTTAAAAACTGTACTAATGTGCTTTATATGTTTTTATGACTGTTGAAAGGCCAGCATAAGCATATACCCATATTCTGAGTGTCAACAATCTGCCTTTTTTTTTAGACGAATATTAGCAAAGCCAATTATCTGGTCAATATTTGGCTATTTTGATATCATCTCCACTGGCCACGTTGGAGGTGATCAGTTCTCAAATCTATTTAATATATTGAGAACATACCAGTCACTACTTTCCTTTTATGTATTTGCAAGTGGTGTTTTTATTCACAGAAACATGCTGATATAAATATATACCAGCCAAAGTTTTTGATAATTAAGATTTTTTACAAGTTGTTTAATGCTCACCATTGCTACATTTAATTGATTATTGCATCAGTTTGATCAAAATGGAGATTGTTAAAATGTTCTTTAAAATGTTTAAAATATAATTTTTTCCTATGAAGGCAATTCCTGCTGATTTTTTTTAGCAGCCATATATTGATATATTAACCTTATAACTAACTATATATGATTTTTTAAACTTTTTAGGCATGTGGAGTTATGTAGTGTTTGTTAATTGTTTGTTTGTGAGATCATGATGGACATGGAGCACTGTGTACAAGCCTGCACAGTTACGCAGATGCCACGCTCCACAGGCTAAAGGAAGTGCCCGCTTCCCCGTTCCTGCTAGCCAAGGGAAACTCGCGTTCTGGCTCACACTCACAGAATGCGGCCAACGAACCTGCTGCTGGGTCACACAATGTGTGTAAACAACATGACAGTGCTCTCCCAGTCACCCCGAGAAAGGCCTGACCTTCACATGGATTTGACACAGCAACACAGAACCATGCTAGCAGCAAAGCTGAGCTTGTTTGTTTGTTCATTTGATGTAGGATTAATATCAAAGATGCTTATGGTGAATTTGGTGAGTTGCATGCAGCGAACACAATATGAATCGGGGTCTTAAATTTTCATGTAAATACCAATTGAGAAGCTTACATTCTTAAAAGGCTCACATGTCGTGCAGTGCATTGCATGCATGGACTGCTTGGCTAATATGATGCATTATAAATGCAATCTGTTCTGATGCCATGATACTATGAAAGAATCCAGTGTTTATAATTTATTCAAGCAATGCTAGACATTTCGTGCTTTGCAACGAATGATTGAATTCATGCTGTGGGAACCAAAGGAGGCTCCTATGTGCTTTCTTGTACTCCACCTCCAAGTCCTTCTCTTTCTCATGCATGCCATGTGGCCTTAAAATGCAGTGGTTTACTCAAAAATGTTAGTATTCGGACAGAATGATACAATTCAGGACTTAAACTTTTCATTAATAAACCTTTACCAGTTAATTTCTACCAGTTGTCTAACTACCAGTTTATTGTATTTAGCCTACAATCTATTTTTGCTGGACAGCTATGCGGAACATGCA
Source organism: Garra rufa (assembly GCF_049309525.1). NCBI lineage: Eukaryota > Metazoa > Chordata > Actinopteri > Cypriniformes > Cyprinidae > Garra > Garra rufa. Next base: position 5,632 of record NW_027394800.1, on the reverse strand, counting down.
TTTGAAAGTCAAAGCTTTTGTGTGATTGGTGTGTGAGTTATGTGATTTTGCATGCAGCAATGGGCGGGTTTTTGAAAGTATCTCTGTTTTCTCTCATTCTATCATCACTCTGAGCGGGTTTCTCTCACGAGTGGTAAATGTAAAACATTGGAGTGGAATAGGAACAGAGTGTTCACAGAACACTATGCCACTCCACTCCTGTATGCTGCTCCAATCCAGCTTGGTGACATGCAAAGATTGACGGTGGTCAGCACAATCGTTCAGTACAACACTCCTGGCAGAAATGTGCGTAGAAGCTGTAAAATACAGTTTCCAAAAAGTCATCATAGAATGCTTGGCTTGTAAATTTATTACTAAAAAGTCCTGGCCTGTTACTAGTGTTTTAGCTCATCTATCTATCTATCTATCTGTCTATCTATGCAGCAGTTCACTTCTGTCAGTCCATTTGTTTGCTAAGTTGAAGCTGTCCTTATTATATCTAATACAAAGGGGGGGTTAAAGTATCAATCATTTCTGCCTACTGGATTCAGAGGAACATATTCAGAGATTCTGGTGGAAAATAAGTGTAAAAAATTTTAAACACTATTATGTTTTTGCTTGTACATTCTTGGGGTCTCTAAAACCCCAATCATGACACTAAGTCAATCTCAACAATGGCTTTGAAATAGTGCGTAAGCTGCGTGTTAATATGTGCTGGTGCAGTCAAACAAATTCTGAAATGACCCCACCATGAGAAGCCAGTCTAAGGATAGAGGAATTAGCTCATACCTTGTTGAAGGGAATCCTCGGAGCCCGCAAGCTCCCCACCTCCACCACCACCGTCGTCTGGAGTTTTGCGTTTCTTCGACATTGGCGGTCTAATATGATGCGTTCTCTGTTGTCTGTTGGTTCTTGGCTCAAAACGGATATAGGAATGAGGATGATAAACACTCACTTGTCTGGACAAGCACATAAAATTGGCAGGATGTTGACAGTTGAAACCTTCACAAAGCACGATCCCCATTCATTCGGGCATCCACAGTTTCCAGTTCTCTCCACTACGAGACAAATGCAACGGGAGCAAAAGTTGGCATGGTGCGCGAGTGATGATGCTGGTAAAGCAATGTGTGAATTAAAAAAAAGAAAAGAAAAACGAAAAACCCTCAAATATGTTAAGCTTCAGGCTTAAAGCATAAGAAACACGCACGGATTTTTCTCTGACAAATGAGAGATGTTGCTACAAAAGTGATTTGCGCATCACGTGTGCCCGGGATTATACTGAAGCAGAAAAGTACGCATCCACGACAGTTTGCAACTCAAATCGCTCTCGTCTCTTCGCAGAAGCACGGGCACCCAGGGTGTTGTTGATGTTTTTGTGATACACATCAGTACTAACATTTTCAGATGTTAGATATCTCAATAACCACTGTGTCCAGCTGCCAGTCAAGTCGAAATCGCCTTACAGCCAGTGAACTTCTTGTGGAGGAGCTGCAAAGAGTCACCGTTTGAAAAGTCACCGTTGTCTGCCACTCAAGTCAACGCAAAAACAAGGGTTATCTAGGGAGAATTTCAGTTTTTTTTTTTTTTTCCAGTTTAGAGCACCAACCTGTCAAATACTGGACGGACACAACAAAACACTGTACCTTAGCTCTTACACAGAGATCATCCGTCCAGCGATGCATTAGCGATGTTCGCCTTATCTTGAGCACGCTCTTCTCAAAACTTCTTAGTCCGGTTGCTAGGAAACCACGGAGTGACCAAACGTTCGTGATTTTAGCGCTCTCTCGCTTTGAAGTGACTTAAACTTTACGCAGAGGTAGTTTTCGTAGTTTTTCGAGCGTAAACGTTCTGTGTGTGTTTTGGTGGCACGAAACAGTTTAAGAGTTCTGTATAAATAAAGGCTCCATCATCAGCAGCATCATCGGGGCTCTAGCGTTTCCATTCAAGAGGCAGATGACGTCAGTAGCCTCCTTCGCAAATGGTGCCAAGGCTACAAGCTTAGATTGACTCAAATGATGAACTCGTGTATTTTACGCAAGCGACATCCACATTACTATTTGAAATGACCCGGTTGTCTGTAAACCTGACGTGTGCTTGCTCTAAAAGCCAGAATTTGGTAGAAAGCTGCCCAACGAAAGTAAAGCAGAGAATCTTGCAACCAGTCACTTACTTTGTTTTGCAATACACTGGAGCTGATTTAAACAAGTTTTAGGTTTTAAGGTACAGTAAATAGTTGCACTGAAACAACATATCAGTTTTTGGATAACAAAGCTTTATCAGAACAAATCTTAAGGCGAGACATGAAGGATATTAATAGGTAGGCAAACTTGTGAACACATGCACACAAGACACACACTGCAGTTTGTTTCTCCCGAGGTTTTTTTCTTCTTATTATTTTTTTCCTAGACATACGCGCAAGATATATTTATTAATTGATTTGCATGGACAGTTGTATCATTGCACCCCACCGCTCCAGCTTGCATGTTTTACTTGCTTGATCTGGCAACATGGTCTCAGGATTTCTGTAACGTGAAATGACAGCTGTCACTTGTCCGCTGAGTGGTTGCCAAAAGTCCAAAATGGTCTTAAATTGTCTTAAAAGTGTTTTAAATATTGCACTCTTCCAGGGTTGGGGCCATTCATGAATTGAATTGAGGATGAATGGTAAATTCCAATTCACTTCCTGGAATAGAATTGGAATTGGAATTGCATGCAGCTGACAGGAAATGGAATTGGAATGGAATTGGAATGTCAGGAAACAGAATTGAAATCAGATAAATTCCACTAAATTCCACTTGAGTTGCTAAATAAAATAATTTGACTTGATTTGCTTAATAGTTTATAGTACATTAAATATTGTAAATCACATAAACAACAAACATATAAAAGAAGTACAAAGTAGGGGAGAGCGGGGTAAGTTGTCACACTTTTCACACTGTCTAACTTTTACTGAGCACCATACATCACAATGTAATAAATGTCTTACCAAATGAAAGAAGGAAGTCTCGGGCACATATGATGTATTCATTACAATTTCATATATTATTATTACGGAGTTGTAGACTGTTGAATGGAGCATGTGCACTTGTGACAATTTGCCCCATCGGTAGGTAAGTTGTCACACTAGATTATCTAAAAATAAGAACGCAAATACTTAATTGTGATTGAAATATGAACAATTATGCCTAGAGAATTTGAGAAAAAAACAATTATTTCAATCCAATACACATTTCAATTAAAACATTAAGTGGTAAGACAACTTTACTTTGAACTTTAAACTCAAATCTTCTCTGGCTTGCACATAAATCCATGATAACTGAATGGAATGCTGCAAATAACTCGCTTAACTTAATATGTTTAACCTCTGAACAAAACAGATGCCCTGTATCTGATTAATCAGACTCATCTTCAGAGTCACAATTCTGGCACACACTGCCTGGCCTGAGGTGCAAGCATCATGGGCCCATTTGTTTTTTGAGCATGTTTTTGTACTGGGGCAAGTTGTCACATGTGATGACTTGCCCCAAAGTCAATGAGACAACTTGCCCCAAACTGACATGTATGCTAATGTTGGCTAAATGTCAGGGTTAGCTCCACATAGCACGTCAGCTATAACATCAAAAGACGCGTTACTGTCTCCTCTATTTTGTGCAAAATAATAATTTTTAACATCTTTACCTAACAGAGTTGTACTGAAGAAAATTTAAAGTGATTTTTTTTTTTTACTTTTTAGGTCTAAAAATAAAAAAGTTGTGCTTACCTCAGATTAGAGCAGTCTTGACCACATGTGAACAGGAGATTGATTATAGAAGAAAAAGTCACACAAAGTGGCTATTTCATTTTTGAGAGAATTTTCTAGTGTTGGAGTTATGAGCAGTGTGACAACTTACCCGTGTGACAACTTACCCCGCTCTCCCCTACTGTATGTTTAGTATGTTAAGCATGATCATTTCACATGCCAAATTTCAGGAAATGATGATAATTCGATGCAATAAAAAGTGAATGAAATACATGAATGAACATGACTCATTTTTTTGTAAGTTGAGACATATATTATGTGCTAATCATATATTGAATGTATAGTACATCCAGAAACTTATCACCACTGTCATTCAATTATTAATTCATAATGTACAGTTCTCATTTTTATTTACTTGCATTTGATCAACTCTATTTCATACATTACTTGGTATTTGTAAAGCATCATAAATAAAGTTCAAATGTATGTCTCTAAATGCAATCACAAATAAATGCTCAGAAACAGCAGTATAAACGGAATTCAGTGGAATTTCCCTAAATTGAATTCCACTTCCTGTAATTCCAATTCAATTCCAATTCTGTTTCCTGTAATTATTGTTGAATTGGAATTGTTGAGTTCATTCCTGAATTGACCCCAAGCCTGCACTCTTCACTGTAATAATTTAGACAAGTTCAGTCAGCATGAACACCTGTTGCTAAGCAGCTAAGCAGCATGTTTATTATAAAGTTATAAATATAAACAAAATTGCATATTCGCACGTTTTAACAGGTGTGGCTAATGGTATGCGACTGTTGGGAAAATAATTTCTGATATTAAGCAACAGTCTAGTCAAATTAGCTACACACATCCTAAAAAAAACAATAAAAGAATAACAGTAACGTGGGTTTGTTCATAATGCTGGGCATAATACACATTTGTAACTCTAAATTTTGTATTTAACAGGTTGCATTGTCATTTGCTGTGAGAGTACTATCGTAGATCACTATTGCACTGCGACTGACGTTCGCCTTCAGTGTTTTCTGTGGGCAAACAGGCTGCAAGCCCCCCCTCTCACCCCCTCCATTTACTGCAGCTCTATTGACGTCAGAGCTGCTTGCGTCAATGCTCTCTCTTTGACAGAAACAGTTTTTTTTTTTCCTGGATCCTAATAGGATTATTATAGAAAAATGCCCACAGGCCTTTTCAATGCTAGTAAAACCGCATTTTCAGCCTCTCGTTTGATGCATTATATAAAAATCTGAAATATAATGTATAGTCTATTAAAATGTTAAATATCTGTGTGAAATATTATCTCCAGATCCATGTGTAGATAAGAAATCTACTATGCACAACACATAAAATCATAAACTAAGGCACATATTTTATAAAACAATTGCCTTATGAGTATAAATGTCTTATGTGTTTCCTAGTAGGGGGTCAGCATATTTCCCCCACCCCCCTCTGAGAGCACATTAGAAAGCAGAATTAATCCTTCTCATGTTAGCGCAACAGAAAGCTATGACGTCAATTGGTTTTTGAGGCTTGACTACTCTCCAGTGCAGCAGCACCACCATACTCTTGCGTGATATATTGACTAGTTCATAAGGGATTTGCAGACTACCCTATCCTTTGTTCATAGTCCTTAGCAGTAGACTAATTAAGTTCACATTCCAATCTTACTAACCACTGACCACAGTTACACTCTTAAAAATAAAGGTGCTATAAAAGGTTCTTCACTGCAACGCCATAGAAGAACCATTTTTGGTTCCACAAAGAACCATTCAGTCAAAGGTTCTTTAAACAACCATCTCTTTCTTACCCTTTTATAACCTGAATCTTCATAAATTAAAGGTTCTTTATGGAACCATTTAAACAAAAAAGGTTCTTCTATGGCATTGTGAAGCACCTTTATTT
>NW_027394799.1:0-13616 GCF_049309525.1 Garra rufa | reverse complement strand
ACTGATCATTTTGTTAGATAAGACCCTTATACCTTGGCTGGGATCGTGTAGAGCCCTTTGAAGCTGCATTGAAACTGCAATTTGGATCTTCAACCCACTGATCCCCATTGAAGTCTACTATATAGAGAAAAATCCTTGAATGTTTTCCTCAAAAACCTTAATTTCTTTTCAACTGAAAGAAGGAGGCATGGGGGTTAGTAAATTATTATGATGTTTTTATTCTGTAAGTGAACTAATCCTATAAACTCTCAAAATGTTGTCAAGCCAACACTCAAAATTTGAAAACCTTTGCTTATCTACTTCTAATAACAGGAATTAGTTTGCATTTCAGTTCATTTTTAATCTACTTCCATTCAAATTTGAATTGCAAATCTGCATCTTGCTTGCTATGCCAATTCAAATTCAGCTCAAAGTCTTGGAATTGATTCTCAGTTAAAATCTGAATGGTTGACAACCCTGAAATCTAGTACATATAAACAGTTTTTGTAACCCTTCAGGGCCATCTGTTTGTCTGGAGTCTAGAGGCAAATGCTAGACAGGCCTGTGGATTGGTTTCTTTCTTCCCCTTTATTTATGCAATCATAAATATCGCCCTCTATAAACCCAGTTTATGCAATCTTGATTTCATCTGCTCCATTAATACAGCAAACCTCTCATTGCGCTGTGCTACCTTTCCTCCAGTTGATTTGCCGTCTCTGTACACAGCGTCTAATCCTTTGCTTCTCCTCCGGGGCGGCAGATTGACTCCTGCCTGGAGCCCAAAGCCTTCCTGACATCATCTGAGCTCTGCAGCCACGACACACAGTCCCTCACTGCACCATGTTGTTCCTCTGTCGCACAGTCATTAATATTGATTTACTTAATTGGTTGAGCCTAATCCATCCAATAGGGCTGTAAATCTAGCCCAGCTTGGAGAGCATTGCACCTTGGGATAGCTGATGAATCGTTTTGAATCGTCTTCTGTGGTTTGTAAAGCATGATTACCTATCTTCTCACCCCTTACGCTCTTCTCCCTCTCTTTCAGACATTCCACACAGCAGCAAACCAATAAAGTCATAACAAGCACAAGCCAACTTGTTAAACAACTCACTGACATCATCAGCGGGTCTTCGCGGGTAAAATAAATCTTCTCTAAATCTCTCATTTTTCTTTTGTTTCTGGAAAATAAGATTCCTATATAAGTATAGCCAGTGATGTTGGTTTATATCATGAAGCAATTACACTGGCTTTTATACTTACAAAAATAAAATGCTGTCACGGTTATGGGTGATGTTAACCTGAACCAGCTGTAATTTTAAAATCATGCTATTTTGTTTCCTCACAGCAAGACAGGCTTCGTCTGACGAGACTCAAAACAGAGCTATCAGATTCTGTGCAGCGATATGGAGACTTGCAGAAGGTACACATGAAACACTTGCTTTAGAAGAAAGCTTAAATATTTTAAGTTAAAATATATACTAAATTTTATATATATATACACACACACACACACACACACACACACACACACACACAGATATAATACAAAACAAACATCAGAATTTTAGACAGCAGTACCATACCCAACATAGGTGTTATATCTTAAGTTTTTTTTTCTGTCAGATAAATAACTAATTAGCTTGTGCTGAACTACTGTCAACACTGTATGTTTGTGTTGAAAAACATGTAGTTTGAAAATAGTCCCCAGTCTCCTCAACTGTATGTGTGCAGCCCATTCATGCAGCAGTAATTGTAAACCAGTGAAAAAAGAATCCACTGAACTTCTCTTTAGCTCAACTGCCATCACATGTCTGGATGTATTTGCATATTAATGTCATTTTTTCTTCTCTTCTCTGACAGAAAATTGCAGATCGTTCAAGGGCCTTGCTTCCTCCTGCACAAAAGGACAGGAAACAGGTGAGTGGGCTTCAATATCTCAGAGTCCAGAGAGAGTCCACTTCTTCCTCTTTGTTCTTTCATGAGCTCTTCGACATCCCTGTGACAGTAAGATAAAGAGTGTGACTGTGTGTGTGATTGCATGTGGATGAGGAGCTCTTTGATGCCCTTCTTTTCTTACCACTTCATTTTCTAGCAGGTCACATATCGACCGTCAGAACTTCATGACACTTAAAACTGAAGTTTGTTTGAAACCACTACACTTGTGGTACAGAACGTGCAGCCCCAGGTCAGGAGGTGCTCAAAGATCTGGACTGCGTTTCTCAAAAGCATTATGAGTGGGTGGGTGCAGGACACTATCGTTAATTTATGTAAGTAAAGATAGCAAAATAAAGTAAACTGTGACATATTATACCCAGAAATTCTTTACTCAATGGACTACCAATGAAATTGATCAAAATGTAGGACCTAGGGATGCTCATATTGACCGTTTAACCGTTAACCGACAGTAAGAATTTTAACCGATTATTACTATCAGTTAAACGGTTTAAAAGGGTTTTTTTCTATTCTTTTTTTTTTTTTACGTTTGCTGTATGGTGAAAGAAATAATGCTATTTGTAAGTTATCTGTTTACTCACGTGCGCGTGTCGACACGTGCAGTGTGGCTGTACAGACATATTTCGCTTCACCTTTACTTAGTAAACAGATGTAGTATATGCAACTCAATGGCAAGTGGCGTTATTGGGTTATCAGAGAGTGAATCCATGAGTGAATGTATTCAAATTCTGAATGAATTATAGTCTAGAAAGTGCGCAATAGGCGCTCCCGTTACAATCACTGGAAAGCTATCACTCATCCTAGAGTAGTTCATCGCAATCTTAAAAAGTTATTAAAAAGTAATAAAATAACCTTTACACTGCACAATTAATCTCTTATTTATATAATGCCAACACTTTCTTTGTTTTAATAAGAGAGTTCGCGAAAGTGTAGAAATCAGCAAAACTGAAACCGGCAATTTAGTTGGTGAGTGGATTGTAACATAGCCTCCTCTGATTGTCCACAGTGATAATCAAATCAACATACATGTCTGTGATTGGCTATTGATGAACGCTGTAAAACACGCGCTTCTCCACACGCATATGACAGTGGATGGAAGTCCCGAACCGCAAATTGAAAGGGTTTTTGTGATGGTGTTTTTTTTCGCGGATCTAAGAGTTAACAGGCAGCGGTCCTGCCTATCCGTACAGCATGTGGACATGTTAAAAACTAGGCACACTGAGGTATTGGCTGGCCTGCTATATATTTTTATGTCCGACAAGAAGAATAAGACCGGTACAGTTCTTCAAAGCGCATAAAAGGATTATTAGGTAATAATTAATTAGGTAGTTATTTAATTTATACTTATTTAGTGTAGGCCTATTTATATTATTCTTTTTTTTTTTTCATTCAGATTTTCTCTGTTCTCAGAACCGCTGCTGATACGTGATAATTTAAGTATATGTCAATACAGTTTTTGTTGTTGCTCTGTATGCTGCTGTTTGCACGTTAAAATAAAACATTTGCTTGTATTTTTAATGTATCATCACAGATACTCGTGCATTCTATTTTTATTTTAAACTAATTTATTATTCTAATTTTATCAGTTAACGGTTAATGTTCGGATAACGAGCAGCGGTTGTCGGTCAGGAAAATTAACCGAAATGAGCATCCCTAGTAGGACCAAAAATTTGATTTGACGCTTTGACCTGACCATGTTTTGTTACATAGCTTTCTATCAAAGTCATCTGACATTATCAAGATGATTTTGTTCTGACACAGTTTAACTTGAGTTTTTGTCATATTTGTATTACCATTTTCTCATATAGCACATAAACTGTGATAATGTGAGAAATGTTTAAGGTGTCTAAATAAATTTTGGTTTGACTGTAAGTTGATCGTAGAGACCATTGGTGGCAATAGTTCTACAGTCTACTTAGGCTTACGATGCTTTTGGGAAAAGCAGCCCTGGGCTGGAAGGAATATAGATCTGCAAGAGAAGATACATGACCTACCTTCTTTATGTAAGACACTTAAATGGTAAAATTCACCCAAAAATGAAAATTCTCTCATCATTAAATCACCCTGATTGTTACGGGACGACGAGGACATGAAGCGGGCAGATCCAAAAGCGAAGCTTTATTTATAAACATAGACATGGCCAAATACAGGCAGGGTCAAACATCAGTAAACAGGTACAGTACGTGCAAGACATAAGAGTAATTCAGGGACAGACGAGGGTCGATCAGCGGTGAATGTAATCCAAAGGGACGAGGTAAACGCGTTATACAAACAGACATTCCATAGATCAATCGAGGGGTGAACAGATTCTGAAACGGCAAAACAAAGTGCAAATCCAGACAGACGAGAGATCCAAGGCAGGTGGCGAAGCAGACAAGTCCAGATGAGGAAATCAAGACACGAATGACTAGACTAGAACAAGACTTTAACTTTGACTCAGGAAACTATGGACAGTTGCAAACACATAGAGAGCGCTAAACGCAATGCAATACTCGGCCCTGAATAATTGTAATGGCCTCATATTTATACAGTTCATGATTGGTTGCGGGTGAAATTGCAAGCTGAACCCGGGAAGTGTAGTCCAGGGTGATGTGTAACAGTCAGTGAGGTGTGAGAGTCAATGAAATGCACAGGCAACCTATGGTGGCGGGCAGACCGAAGAACATAGACAGGATTTGTGACACTGATGTCATACCAAAAATGATCTCTTTTACCACTATTGATAAGATTAAAGTTATTTATGCAATCCGAAAAAAAGTGGTTGTTGTTACAGATCTTCTGAAATAGTACAATGTTTGCGTCATGGTACTCTCATGAACTCTCATGAAGAATTGTTGAAAAAAGTTGTTTTTGTTTTCTTTGCGCACAAAAGGTATTCTCGTAGCTTTATAAAATTAAGTTTGAACCACTGATGTCCCACTGATGTACTATGTATAGGGATGGGAATGTTCAGGCACTTCAAAATCCGATCCGATTCCGATTCTGGGAGTCACAATACGATTCCAAAACGATTATTGATCTACAGTTTTTCCAATTAATTCTTCTGCTGTGCAAATACATCTTTACAACTTTTGACATTTTAACAAAATGTAAAATTGCAGTTTCTATGCTTTTTGTTTATAGTTGGAATCTCTGTATGTCAGTACTGCCATCTTAAAAGTAGGGCTGTGAATCTTCTCAATCTTCTTAATTACTATTTTCATTATCAACTAAATATCACAATTCGTCACATTCTCAATAATACTGCACATGGTACATTTCATATACATTTTATATCAAATTCATTTTGCGTTTAATTCATGCAAAATTTGCTTTATTTTTTATTATACAAGCAGGCTACTTTTTAAAACAATTACTTATATAAAATAAGTGTTCTTTAAGTATCCGAACGTTTACAGACAATAGTTGAGACCATAGACAGTGGCAGCTTTAACAGGCTGCATTCAAACTAATGCACAGATCTATTTCGATATATCAGATATTTTGTCCTGCTCTGAAAACATAACTGACTGTGTGTACATCAATTTCGTATAAAAGTATATTTTAAGCAACTGCATTTAACCGCAGCCGCAATCGAGCTTTAGGATGAACAAACACAAAATGCACGTGAAAGTCTGTCAGTGCGCAAGTTTCGTGCATCTATTAGTACTGCATTCTAAACAAGCTCAGAATCGATTCTAAAATATTCAGAATCGATTCAGAATCGTTGAAGAGAGAATCGCGATGCATCTGAGAATCTATTTTTTTCTCCCACCCCTAGTCCTTACTACCTTTCTGGGCCTTGAATGTGGTAGTTGCGTTGCTGTCTATGCAGGGTCAGACAATTTCATCAAAAAATATTTTAATGTGTGTTATGAAGATAAACAAAGATCTTACAGGTTTGGAACAACATGAGGGTGACTAATTAATGACAGAATTTTCATTTTTGGGTGAACTATCCCTTTAAAAGTGGTCTTCATGACTTATGCAGTGCAATTCAAGTCTTCTAAACCCAGTCATGTTTAAATGGATATTCGCTTGTATGATAAAGTACACAATCTTTTTATGGTACTTTTTTTTGTCATTTTGGACCCCATTTACTTTTCTCGTTTCCCAGAAGAAAGTAAGTCATATAGGTTTGTAGTGACAAGAAGGTTGGAAAATAATGACAAATTTGTCATTTTTAAATAAACTACTCTTTTAACCCCAAATTTCTCCAGGTTGTTTCAGAACAATTGATATCTTAAATTGCTTCTCCCTGTGAGAACAAAAAGAAAACATCTTGTTGAGAAGAAATCAAACCACAGATGACAATCCTAGTGATGTTCACTCTCATTGGAGGAGTTTCATTTGATGAAACTCACTAAAACTGACATCTCCATCACCACACCTCCTTTCAGATTTCATCAAACTTCAATTTTTAGTTCATCTGAGTTGTCTCAAGGATGTACTGATGATTGAAAGAGTTGACTGAATGATAGGAATTGTGTTCAATATTACCTGCAGTACAACAGCAGCTCAGATAGGCTCAGCTGGTATGCGACTACAGCACATACATACACGCTCCTGTCTTACAGTCTCAGGTCTGTTAAAATCCTCTCTTATTCTATTCTATTCCCTTCCCTCCTGTCGCTCTCCAGAGACGCTGCTTTTATGTGAGACTCTGTCACCTGCGGCAATGTCTCTGATCTTCCGTCTCCTTCCACAATCCCCCCTGGAAACACCCGACCAGAGCAATCAAACAGGATGTGTAGTTCTAATATGAACGCCAAGAACACATCCAAAACAAACAACATGCTGACTTGTTAGTCAAGAGTAAGACATTATTAAGGAGTTGTTTGATCGCCAGGTTCTGCCGGAGTCTTTTTTTTTTTTTTTTTGTCTGAGTTCAGAAGAGAACAGGGTTTGTTATCTGCACTGGCAATCTGTAAGATGATTCATGAACGTGACTCACTATTGTGAATGGAAAAATCACAGCGGTATAGGCTTTTATTAAAGCAAATCCATATGTTTCAATGAATTTCTCAGCATCAAGTGTAATTTGTTATAGGCTCTCCTCCCACTGTGTTAAATAAAAAGAATAACAATGCGCTGATTGTTGTTTTTTTGTAATTGTGACTTTATACAGCAATTTTGATTCTTTACATCTAAACTTAATCTCGCAATTACCTGAGGCAGAAACAGGCTTTATATAGCTTGTTGAGTACTAAGACTAAACAGGCTACAGACAAACTAACTTTGTGTTAAAGGAGACATATTATGCCCTTTTTTTTTTACAATATGCAATATAAGTTTCGGGTGTCCCCAGAATGTCTCTGTGAAGTTTCAGCTCAAAATACCTCACAGATCATTTATTATATCATTTTGAAAATGGCGCTTTGAGTGGAAGTAGAAACACGTTGCTGTTTTCATGCATGTCACTTTAAATGCAAATGAGCTTCTGCCTATTTTAAATCATATTAGTTTAAACTTCTGATATATGGTTTTCTGAGCTCACACATCCGAAGCACATGCACAGACAGTGGCTGTCACATGGCATGTGAGTACTAAACTAAGTTTTTTTTTCATGTCTTATTGCGCTTAAACTGTCAAATACACACAAGTTTATGTTAAAAACACACATGAGTTACAAAAATAGCTGGTTATGCCTGTGAAAGTAAACAAATGGGAAAGAAATCGCATGTATATATTAGATCTGTGTGAAGAGCAGCGTAATATACAGTAAAAAAAAAAGTCAATAAATCCACTGCTTTCTTGTCTCCTCTGAGGCTGGGACTTTGTGTTCAAAGTTATTCCTTTACGTTTAGGTGCATACTCTTGCTTTTTCCATTTTTTACACTTCCATTGCATCCCTCAATATGGGTCAGCATGCAATATAATCGAAATAATCGAAAAGTGTTTAACACTAGTTGCACTAATTTAAATCTGAATGTGTTTACGCAAGACGCAAGTTCCCACTTCAAATTCCCACTAAGAATTAGAGAAGAATAGTAATTTTCTTTCTTACTTGTTTAACCTTTTGCTCCTCTGACATAAGAAAAAAAAACTGTCAGAAATATACTGAGACCTATTATTTCAAGAGAAGAAAGGGGTCAGGATGCTCTGTCCTTGGATTGATTGGCAGAAAAAATGACTCCACTGATGTAAATAACTTGCTCTTTGCTATAATTAAACCATCTCTAAGCTTCAAGCACTCAAAAGACTTCTATTTGAACAAACTTTGTAAAAAATGTATCAAAGTTACTGTAATATGAGTGAAAGTCTTCAAATCAGAGGTATATTGCATAATTGCACTTATCCTCCAGAGAATTTAGATTACTGAGCCATTTCTGAATAAACGTCTTAAACTGGGAATATCCGTCTTGAATGAGTCATGCTGATCCTATGACTTAATGTGATTTGGATCCGTTGACTTTATAGAAGATCCCTCTCTGTTTCTCACATATGAGCACATCTTGTAACTCTAACATTTTGAGGTAATTCAAAGCAAATTTTATTGTGCTGCATGTAGTCTAAATTTGAAATGAAAGTGTAAATAAACCCATTTACATTTTTAAAGGAATATAATGGTAATGGTCTTATTTTTTAATGAGGTAAAAGTTTATGGAAATTCACAACTTCAGACTGAATTTCAGGACAATTTATGCATCTGAAATGCAGATACAGATTAAAGGATAATTTATGTTGTACAGGTCCTTTTAAAAAAATTAGCATATTGTGATAAAGTTCATTATTTTCTGTAATATACTGATAAACATTAGACTTTCATATATTTTAGATTCATTACACACATTTGAAAGTAGTTCTAGCCTTTTATTGTTTTAATATTGATGATTTTGGCATACAGCTCATTGAAAACCCAAAATTCCTATCTCAAAAAATTAGCATATTTCATCCGACCAATAAAAGAAAAGTGTTTTTAATACAAAAAAAGTCAACCTTCAAATAATTATGTTCAGTTATGCACTCAATACTTGGTCGGGAATCCTTTTGCAGAAATGACTGCTTCAATGCTGCGTGGCATGGAGGCAATCAGCCTGTGGCACTGCTGAGGTGTTATGGAGGCCCAGGACGCTTGGATAGCGGCCTTAAGCTCATCCAGAGTGTTGGGTCTTGCGTCTCTCAACTTTCTCTTCACAATATCCCACAGATTCTCTATGGGGTTCAGGTCAGGAGAGTTGGCAGGCCAATTGAGCACAGTAATACCATGGTCAGTAAACCATTTACCAGTGGTTTTGGCACTGTGAGCAGGTGCCAGGTCGTGCTGAAAAATGAAATCTTCATCTCCATAAAGCTTTTCAGCAGATGGAAGCATGAAGTGCTCCAAAATCTCCTGATAGCTAGCTGCATTGACCCTGCCCTTGATAAAACACAGTGGACCAACACCAGCAGCTGACATGGCACCCCAGACCATCACTGACTGTGGGTACTTGACACTGGACTTCAGGCATTTTGGCATTTCCCTCTCCCCAGTCTTCCTCCAGACTCTGGCACCTTGATTTCCGAATGACATGCAAAATTTGCTTTCATCTGAAAAAAGTACTTTGGACCACTGTGTTTTATCAAGGGCAGGGTCAATGCAGCTAGCTATCAGGAGATTTTGGAGCACTTCATGCTTCCATCTGCTGAAAAGCTTTATGGAGATGAAGATTTCATTTTTCAGCACGACCTGGCACCTGCTCACAGTGCCAAAACCACTGGTAAATGGTTTACTGACCATGGTATTACTGTGCTCAATTGGCCTGCCAACTCTCCTGACCTGAACCCCATAGAGAATCTGTGGGATATTGTGAAGAGAAAGTTGAGAGACGCAAGACCCAACACTCTGGCTGAGCTTAAGGCCGCTATCGAAGCATCCTGGGCCTCCATAACACCTCAGCAGTGCCAAAGGCTGATTGCCTCCATGCCACGCCGCATTGAAGCAGTCATTTCTGCTAAAGGATTCCCGACCAAGTATTGAGTGCATAACTGAACATAATTATTTGAAGGTTGGCTTTTTTTGTATTAAAAACACTTTTCTTTTATTGGTCGGATGAAATATGCTAATTTTTTGAGATAGGAATTTTGGGTTTTCATGAGCTGTATGCCAAAATCATCAATATTAAAACAATAAAAGGCTAGAACTACTTTCAAATGTGTGTAATGAATCTAAAATATATGAAACTCTAATGTTTATCAGTACATTACAGAAAATAATGAACTTTATCACAATATGCTAATTTTTTGAAAAGGACCTGTACATCTTGTTGGTAAATGCGAAAAACTCCAACTACAAGCCACTCAATGACCTAACAGACAATGATATCCTCAGTGAGTGGGACGACAACAACCGCCCAAGGAAGATGATGCTCTCAGAGTGGCATTGTGCTGGACCGAGATGTATTGGATGTGCTAATTCTGAGAGGGAAGAATACAATGAGTCATCCAACACATAGCAAAAAATAATAGCACGCCTCGGGCCATTATCGATGTCATGCATATGCAAGTTGAGAAATTAGCAGATCAATGTGGCTCTCTCTAAGTGACCAACTCCCACCTCTTCAACCTTCAGAGTTCAGCCTAAATGACTAACAAAGGCGGCGGGCGCTTCCTTTGCAATTCTTTTGCTGCAGTATGAGGTGGCGAGTCATTATCATTGTATTATATTCTCCACAGCCGTGAAATGTCAGTGCTTTGCGATTATATAAGATGTTTACAAATGGATCTCAAGGAAAATTGTGTCACTTCTAATATGGAAGTTTCACCAAAGTCAGGTCCGGCGTCTATAAACATCCGCAATGCTCTGATCCGCTGACGTCTGATCTGAGCAGAGGCGGTTCTGGGGTCAGTGAGTATTCAGGGCACGTGCATGCAGTCATCCTTTGATTTAATACTACTATGGTACACTATTAAAAGAATGTATGTTTGAATAACTGAGAAATCATTTTTAATGAAATAGCTGTCCAGAGATAAACTTACCCGACCTTAAGGCTTTGATATGCTTTAATTGAAACTGAAGAACAAACTGGTGTGTTTAGTGCCCTTTAGTGTTTTTATGCATTTTACATTTATTCCAAAATAATAATAACAAGGCAGCAACAATTTAAGCAATATATTTATTTGTGAACTTATGTTCAGCTATTCTTTTTAATCGTTCACTTTTAAGTCATTTTGAATTTTTCAGATCATCTGTCAGCAAAATATTGGTCATAAAAAGAGATTTAATTTAAATTTCACCAAGATGATTACTCGCCAAAAACTCCCACAGATCATGCCTTTAAGCCATTCTAAGTCTTATTTTTACTTGTGTGTGAGTTGATTACTTACTTTTTAAAATTAGTTTTCCCATTAACGCCATTATATTTTTCATTCAGACTGATTCTCAAACGCCCCTAAATACAAAAAGCAAGATATATTGCATGAACCAATCAGAGCTGAACATAACCACACTGCAAAAAAAATAAAATAAATAACTTGTAGTTTAAAAAAAAATAAAAAATCTTCATAACACATTTTAAGTAAATTTTACTGCTACTGATTTGTACAATCTACTTACTGTTGATTTGAAAGAAATTAAGTAAATATTACATAATTATATATAATTTCACTTATAGAATTAAGTAAAAGCTACTTACCTAAGTTAGGTAAATCTAACAAAGAAAATAAACAACTTCAGCTTGGCCAATAAAAAAAAAAGTTTAAGTAATTTTTACTCAGTCAAAGCTTACTTTGCAATACTTTGATTTTAATTAACACAGCAAAACATCGAAGTAAACTATACAAAAGATATCATGTAGACATCATATCTACATTAGTAAAGCGGCGCCCATCCGAACACAGAGACTTCAATACTTGGTACACATTGCATGATGACACGATAACATTCTGTGGTTCATTTTTGAGCATGAATGTGTCATTTTTAATAGAAAATTAACTCCAGATGTAACAAAATCACATGTTTCTAAATCTAATAACAAAAACAATGATAAAACTGTGTAAATACAGCTGGACAACAGGAGGGAATTAGTTATTCATGTCCCAGTGCATGATGGGAACACCAGTACCAGAAAAGTTAAGTAAATTTTACTTAATTCTATATATTGTTTATACTCGTTTATACTTGGTTTAACTTCTACAAGCTAAAATGAAATACCAGTATAGAATTTACTTTTAATTATTGCCTGAACTAACTTTTTCGTGTAGAAATTACATTTGTTATTGTTTAGTATTTACTACACCACAGAATATTTTTTTATCAGTGCAGTCATATCCAATTATATTGCGATGAAGGCATTGCCTCTTCTCATGTGACTTTCCCCCATTCATTCCCAGTTACCCCCCAACAAACTCACTGCATGCTTTAAGGGGTCTGTTAAAACTCAGTGGGCTCAGGGAAGGCGAGAGAGATGCGGACTCCCACTTTAACTTTACCTACTGGTGTTGCTATTGGACAAAGTTTCTTTAGAAAAGCGAGTGATTTATACACTTTTTAATGTTATATTTTGTAATCAATGCTGCGCTAAAACATTTAGCTAATCTAGTGCTGAATCTGAACATTGTACATACTTTTAAAAAGTTTAATAAATGTTGTCTCTCTTTTTGTGTGTGTGTGTGTGTGTGTGTGTGTGTGTGTGTGTGTGTGTGTGTGTGTGTGTGTGTGTGTGTGTGTGTGTGTGTTTGAATAGAGTCCACAGACTCCATTCAGCGAACTGGTTGAGGAAGGGCCATTGTTCGGAGCAGGGGAGAGCCTTGAGAGTGATGGACAAGCATTCCTGTCAGAGATCAGCGAAGAAGATGTGGAGATTCTGAGGCAGAGAGAAGAAGCACTCCTGCAGATTGAGGTAGGAGCTCAATAGCCACACCCACTGAAGACCTCATTGCATTAAAGGGTTAGTTCACCCAAAAATGAAAATTCAGTCATTAATTACTTACTCACCCTCATGTCGTTTTAAACCTGTAAGGCCTTTGTTCACCTTCCCAACACAAATTAAGATATTTTTGATGAAATCCAAGAGTTTCCTGACCCTTCATATACAGCAAGGGTACTATCACGGTCAAGGTCCACAAAGGTCATAAGGACATTGTTCAAATAGTTCATGTGACATCAGTGGCTCACTCGTAATTTTATGAAGTTACCAGAATACTTTTTGTGTGCAAAGAAAACAAAAATAATGACTATACACAGACTATATCACGACGTATACACAGGCTTTTCTCACATGTAAACAGAACATGCATGTGCTGTGCTTTGTTAACGTTTAGAGGAAAGCCTGCACATGCTCCATAAATTTTATGAAGCTACTCCTGTAGCTTCATAAAATTACAATGTCACATGGATTATTTTAACAATGTCCTTGTGACCTTTCTGGACCTTGACCATGATAGTACCCTTGCTGTCTATGGAGGGTCAGAAAGCTCTTGGATTTCATCAAAAATGTCTTAATTTGTGTTCGAGAGATGAACAAAAGTCTTACAGGTTTGGAAAGACATGAGGGGTGAGTAATTAATGACTGAATTTTCATTTTTGGGTGAACTAACACTTTAATAAGCCCCGCCCAACCCCTCTCAGCTTGTCATTATTACTAAGCATTTATTTTCCTCATAGGGGAAAATTTTTAATACACATAACTGTTCAATCATTAAGGGTTGGTAAGAGTTTTTAAAGAAGTTCACCAAGGCTTCTTTTTTTAATGAAAAATAGTGTAAAAACTGTAATGTTGTGAAAT
>NW_027394798.1:0-13618 GCF_049309525.1 Garra rufa | reverse complement strand
GTGGATGGAAGGCCAAAACAGAGGCCTTCAAATGGAAATGTATTAGTGTAAACCAGGCCTAAAAGATAGAATGGGAAATTACTTTCTGGGGACAACTTAACACTTATGGGTTTGAGTTACTGTTAAATAGTTTTTTTTTTTTTTTTTAATGTTTATTTCTTACATTTATTTTATTAAAACGTGTACATAGCGTGTGACATTTCAAGCAGGCAGGCTCTTCATCAGATCGTCTGCATGTTTGAAACATCACATGCTATGAAATTTATTTGAAACTTTTTGGAGCCTTGCCTGATAGAGCTGATAAAACTGTGATGAGAATATTGCTTGTGAATAAATTACTTTAACAAAAAAATAAAAACAAATCTTACATACAACTATGGCCTTGTTCACACAGATGTATTTAGCTGTATACGCATTTGTATTGAATAGGCAATTTGTCCAGACGGATCTAACATTTGGGAGAGTGAAACTGATATTTATTTAAACCGAGTCCCAGAGTGGATACATCTGAAAACGACACCCTTGCATTTTCGTGTGTACAGTGAATCTGTATATTTTATGAAAAGATAAAGCCATCAGCCAACGTCTCGCCCCTAGTCAGCAGAGGTGTAAAATACTTGAGTAGTTTTACTTGATTACTGTGTGTGTGTAAGTCATTTTGGGGGGGATTTGTACTTTACTCAAGTACAAATTAAACTGACTACTTGTACTTTTACTTGATTACATTTCTGAAAAAAAAAACCCATTACTTTTTACTCCTTACAATTTTATTTCATCTTGAAAAGTACATTACATTTTTATTTTTTCTTATCCACATTAAATATAAAATAAAAATTGCATTTTTATCCATTATTCATTGTTTTTATAGAGCAATTATTTGTGTTATATATTAGCTGAATGCACAACATTGAGTGCAAATAAAATCAGTGAGAAGAATTTAAATACAATATTTTTGTGGGATTTTTTTTTTTAATTAAATGTAACAAATCTCCAAAAAAAAAAAAAAAAAGGATTTAAATAAACATTGTATGTTACATTCATTGTAATTCATGTTTAGTCATGGTCTTACCAGATAGAGGATAGGTTGCTTTTATAATATGTGACCCTGGACCACAAAACCAGTCATAAGTGTAAATTTTTTCGAAATTGAGATTCTTACGTCATCTGAAAGCTGAGTAAATAAGCTTTCCATTGATATATTGTTCGTTAAAATAGGACAATGTTTGTCTGAGATACAACTATTTGAAAACCTGGAATCTGAGGTTGCAAAAAAATCTAAATACTGAGAAAATCGCCTTAAAAGTTGTCCTAATGAAGCTCTTAGCAATGCATATTACTAATCAAAAATAAAGTTTTTATATATTTATGGTAAAACATTTACAAAATATCTTCATGGAACATCATCTTTACTTAATATGCTAATGATTTTTGGCATAAAAGAAAAATCGATCATTTTGACCCATACAATGTATTGTTGGCTATTGCTACAAATATACCCCAGCGACTTAAGACTGGTTTTGTGGTCCAGGGTCACATATGTCGTTATATGACACATTGAGTAGGAATTTATATATTTTTATCTTAATAATTACATTATTTGCTCATTAATTAATCTAATTAGTCACAAATAATTATTTATCAGTATTTGCTGAGAGAAAAAAAAAACCTAAATGTCCCAAATAAACAATTAAAAGATTAATTATCCTTTTAGACAGTGACGTTGAATAGACAACACAAAAAAGTGGCCTTGCAAAACGTTAATGTTTTATGTTTTAATTCTATGACTCACCTCATTAATTCAACACATTCTTGTATTCTGTCTGAAATATGTTTCTAGCCTCTGCATCACATCTTGCTCTTCAAAAGGATAGTTTACCTAAAAATGAAATTTCTCTCACTATTTACTGAACCTCTGTCATGCCAGATGTTTATGACTTTCTTTCTTTAGATGAACACAAGCAAAGATTTTAAGTCCATATAATGCAAGGGGACAGGACCATTTCAGAAACCACGATGGTCAAGATTAAAATATTAGTATTTGTATTTTTCTTCGTTTGACTTAAGAAGACCCTGATTCATTATCAGGGGTTGCATAAATTACTGTCATATTCACTTTGTGTATAGTTTTTAAAGTGTCATTTTTTGATGTCCCATATACTTGTGTTAAGAGATTTTTTTCGCCTAAAACACTTAGTTTGTGTTCATCTGATAAATGAAAGTCATATGAGATGCATGAGGGTGGAAAGGATGGAGTTTCCTTTTAATTCATTTTCTTGTATTTTTTTTTTCTAATGTGCTTCATTTTATTTGTTGTTGTTATTGCACTAGATATACATGTTTAACCTGTGCCATTGCATTTTGTTTCATTCTCTCCTTTTAACCATACTTCTGCATGTCTGTCAGAAAAAAAGTACTTTTACTTTTTCAATACTTGAGAATAATTTAAAGTTGTACTGTTGACACTTCACTTTTACTTTTTCACTTCAGTTGGTGTGAAAATATTGCCTGTTTTCTTTTAAAGGAAGTAGAATTTTAGTATTTTTTTAATTGTTTTTCCAGAGGTGTAATTATAATTTTACTAATGTTTTTGACAGAAGCATTTAAAATTGACTGATTTAATTGTTTTAAATAAGATTTTTGAGAGATTAATGACCATTTTCCAAATTTCTCATCCTCTGACAGTCAGTTTTGGTGTTTTTCATTTAAAAGGTCAAGTGTAACAGTCAACTTTTTACCTGGCTAACATAATTGCCCCATTAATAAAACTTTTTTCCTAGTCTCTCTCTAAATTTGTTGAATTTTATCCCCTAAGAGACAAAATGGTATATAATAATTGTTGAGATCAGTCCTAGATTTAATTAATTATATAACAGACAACGTAATCTCTGTAGGGTACTGGCTGACCAGGATCAGGTTTGGACACCCTGGTATAGGATCTAGCATACATGCATTACATATCTACATGTTTTGATATTAATTTCATTTGTGCCATTAAACTGGGGTTAACTTTTATCTCTTTGTTTTTCCACCTTAGACCTAACAGCGCTGAAAGAGGAGAGAGAAGTACTGAATGAAACTGAAGAGAAATACCAGTTTGAGAATCTCAATAATTTTGTATCTGGAGAAAAATCTTTTTGTTCCTTAGAGTCTGAAATTACTTCTAAACAACAAAGAGCTCAAAAGACTGGAACTATGAGTATTTTCACTTGCTGTCAGTGTGGAAAGAGTTTCAAACAACAAAGAGACCTTAAAAGGCACATAAGAATTCACACTGGAGAGAAGCCTTACACATGCAAACAGTGTGGAAAGAGTTTTAAAGAACAAGGACACCTTAAATGGCACATGGGAATTCACACTGGAGAGAAGCCTTACACATGCAAACAGTGTGGAAAAAGTTTCACTCGTAAAGGAAGCCTTGACAAACACATGAGAAATCACAGTGGAGAGAAGCCTTACACATGCAACCAGTGTGGAAAGAGTTTCACTGAAAAAGGAAACCTTAACAAACACATGAGAATTCACACTGGAGAAAAGCCTTATGTATGCAACCAGTGTGGAAAGGGTTTCACTCGTAAAGAATGCCTTAACATTCACATGAGAGTTCACACTGGAGAGAAGCCTTACACATGCAAACAGTGTGGAAAGGGTTTCAGTCAAAGAGGGCAAGTTGACAGTCACATGAATATCCACACTGGAGAGAAGCCTTACACATGCAAACAGTGTGGAAAGAGTTTCAGGCAACGAGGACAGCGTGATAGGCACATGAAGATCCACAATAGAGAAAAGTCTTACAGATCCCCTCAGTTTGGAAAGAGTTGCAGTGAAAGTGGAAACCTTAAAGTTCACCAGAATATTCACATTACAGAGAGCCTTCTTACCTGCCAACAGTGTGGAAAGAGTTTCAGTCATAAAAGATACCTTTACATTCACATGAGAGTTCACACTGGAGAGAAGCCTTACACATGCAAACAGTGTGGAAATTGTTTCAGTCAAAAAGGAAGCCTTGTCAGGCACATGAAGATTCACAATAAGAGATTCTTAGCAGGGACAGAGTTTCAAACAAAATGTCTAGAACAGACAGTTCCGGTCCTTGATTCTGATTGACTACAATCAAAGCTCTACAAACATACACCTCTTTGTTTCTTGACAACCACATTACGGCAACCACAATTACAGTTGAGGTCAAAAGTTTTCACCCCCCTTTCAGAATCCGCAAAATGTTCCCTTGTCAAAACAATCCTAAAGGATTCCAGTAAGAATCGTATACAGGGCTCCTACAATGATAGTAATTCTAATTCATTTTAAATTCACACATTTTAAAGCTATGTGTTTTGTACACATTACTGTGTCAACTAGGTATATTGTGTTGAAAGAACTTCATATTTGTATATCATGAATTCAAGGGAGAGCTCATAGGAAGTGCACTGTTTTTGATTGAAGCATTGTAAAGGACACTGTTAGCATTTTATCATCAGTGTGCATGGATGTAATCAGTTACTTGCTCACTTCTACCACCAACATTGGCAGCTTTGTGGAAGGCTGTAATAATATTTTTTTTTGGAACCATCCCTGAAGGATTGTATTAGGAATTGTCTTATAGGACAAGGCATAAATATTCTGAATGATCATTTCTACAGGATTTTAATGGGATCCAATTTCATCTTGAATTTTGAAGGATTCTACTTACCATTGCATCTATTAATAACCAATAGTTTTTGCAGTTTACCTACACTCACCTTGAGTGAGTTTAGTGCAAGAATTTCAAAGAAACTAATAAGATTGATGAAACAAGACAAATCAAAAAATGTTCTGTTTTGATTCCAATAGTATTTTAATTTAGTCTTTCTTAAACCGAGGGAAAGGTTAGGCATATCTGGCGTGCTGTCTGGGAGAGGGCTCCGAGCTTGGCAGGAATTCCACTTTGCCCCTGGACTAAAGGTGAGGGTACGGGGTGGTGGAAGGGTGCTGAAAAACGGGAGATGAAGAAGGTAGGGCTGTTTTGGTTATTTACAGGGATTCTTTCTCATGCTGATTGGATAGGGAGTGTGATTACTGATGATGAACTGGGCTGTGTTAATTATCCGTGTGAGCTCCTCCTAGAAACTGAAGAAAGCCAGGATATATATGGCATATAGGGTAAGGCGGTGTGGTTGAACTGGTAGCCCTTACGGAGGGTGGAGATGCAATTGTTCTGATTTTTTTAAGGTTATAGGTTGGTGGGTGTCCGGACGAGTGGGGTGTTTTTTTTTTTGGATGCCTTTGATTAGTAGGGAGTAGGGACGTCTGAGAATTGATTATATTGGGTGAAGGTAAGCCATACAGATGTTTATGGAAAAAATTGGGCCCCGCTTAGGTACCCTTTGATTGAGCCAATTTGGAGGTAAGAGATGAATTAGGTATTCGATAGCAGGGAAAAATCGGGAACAACAGGTTGTAAGCGGAGTGAAATGTTTTAAAACATTTCCATGCTATTTGGTAAGACTGAAGGTGTCTTGTGCACCTGCCACTATTAAAGTTAGTGCAAACTTGGCTATCAGTGGAAGAAGGGTGTCGGTGGACTGAGGGAGTGGGGTGACAGGGGTATCCATGAGGCGTGGGATGTAGCTGGTAGATTTGGGCTGGGAAGTTTCAGGGCAGGGGGAATAGATGGGTTTATAAATGGGCAGGTGATGGTGGAGTGGGAGTCTAAAAATACCCTGCTGTGAAGTTCAGTGTCCAGTGCCCCCCAATAGGGGCTTTGGTTCCACTGAGTGACTCTGATGGCATAGTTTAGCTTATCAAGAGGTTGTCGCTGAGCTTGCGTCTATTGGGGGCATGATTTGCAAATTACCTTTGTGTAACAGTTAAAAGTGATGGTGAATTAAGCAAATGACAGAATGCAGGATGGGTTGTGAGCTGAAATTTTATGGAAAATAGAAGGGAAAAAGGACAATATCTGCACCTGACAAAATCTGGGTCCGGATGGCATTGGGTACGGGGGTTGGATCCAGAGCTATGGCATTCAGAGGAACTGACAGAGGCAAGGCAAGTTTATTTATATAGCACATTTCATAGACAATAATTCAAAGTGCTGTAAATAAGAGGAATTAAAATGATCATCAGTGAAAACAGAATTTAAGAACATCTCAAATTATTTAAAAATTGATTTGGAAGAGGCTAGCGTGAAGGGAGAGCTAGCCTGGGAAGGAGGAAAAGAAGCTGCCAGGAATGATAGCGGAGGAATGCTTGCACTATGGGCAATTCCTGGGGCAGAAGAAAAAGAGAGAAGGAGAGGGGGAATAGCTGGCACTGGGGCTTGTACCTTTAGCAGAGGCATGCTTGTGCTGGAATGGGATGGTTGCGCTGCAGGCCATGGGTAGGGGAGGGGTTTAGGAGTGTGGTGAGACATGGGCTGCAAATGGGTCTCACGCTGATGCGGCGACATTACAAGGCCACAACTTATTGATCGTGATGTCATAGGCACGCTGATGTTCCTTTAAGGGGAGGAGAGCGGAGCTGGCAGCAACGGCGCACCCTAGGCTTGCAATGCATCCTGATGACCATGGCTAAGGGGTCCTGTGACCCGAGCTTGCTCTATTCACAGCCTTGGATGGAGGAGTGCAATTTGGGGGTTCACCGGATGCCTTAAGCTTAACCTTAAGGCTGAATCTAAAACTATTTTGTTTTTATTATTACATGCATTTAAACAATGGTCTGTCTGAATGCTCAATTCTGAGTTACTGGAAGTTGTGTAATAATATGTAAATTATGAGAATAGCTGTCATATTTTGAACATTTCATTCAAATATTACGCTGCAAACATGCAAAACATTTTGGGTTACAACTGTAACCCTTGTTCCCTAAGAAAGGAAAGAAGACACTGCATCTGTAATGACACTTTGGGATTCCTCTCATTGTAGCGTGGCTGAAGCAGGAACGAAATTATTCCAATCCTGACTTTTGTTGCGTCTGTCATGGTCGGGGGTATGACATGAATGGAGACAAGAATTAAACTAAAGTTCTTTAATAAAATCCACAAAAGGTAATTCAGACAGGGAGAACATGTCTCCAACATAACGTTAATATCGCACAAGGAAATACTGCAGTAAATGCTTCCATCCTATTCAAAGAATGCACGAATGAGAAAATGTCACAGAGGAACTTCATAATGCAACTCGCAAAATGAACTTCGCACACGAGAGCAAAAGCCACACATCTGATGGTGTGAGAGCCAGAACCCAGGCAGGAGGAGCAGCAGATGGACAGAAGAAGTGCTAAGTGCGGAGAACCTGAAAGAAAAACCAAAACGAAGGACAATTGTGACAAATTTCACAAGGTGGTGTGTGGGAGGTGCAAGTGGAAGATACAGATTACCTGTGCTGACTAAGTAATCGATGCACTAGTGTCATGAAATGATGCCACATGCCATGTTCAAGTGGAGCCCACTTAGAGGAGAATACATTTTTTATGATTTTACAGCATAATATTTGTCTTATAATTTGACAGAATATTTTCTTTTTAATTTTACAGCATGATAGTTTTGTTCATTATAAAATAAATACTGCTTTATAAATGTTTGTTTTCCACAGTTGAATGTTTTTTTTTTTTCTTTTTTTAACTACTCTGGCCATTTGGTTTTAGGCCTGTGTGTTTTTTTGTCCACATTTTACTATGCACTGAATGTATATTAATGATATGTTTATAAGTTACTATATAAAAATTTTTTTAACAAGAAATTAACAAAATATTGATCTGCTTCAAATTTGTACATGTAATTAGTTACTATAGCAGGTTCTGTTATTGTCGATGAAATAATAATTTTTTCATAAGAATTTGAATTTTGTCCTGATTTTTATTATTACCCACAATACAGATCCATTTATTAATGGATTTTGATTCCAGTGATGGCTGCATATTTGTTTCCATTTTGTGTTATACAAAATTCTCCAATAAATGCAGAGTATTGTGAAGTCGAAAAGTTAAAATGGCTGAAAAAAGATAATGCAATCATTTCCAAAATTTACGACCCGTTTTTTGTATAGTTCAACATGAACGGTCAGAATGACTGCTATGGCCATTCTAGTAGTTATAGAATTCCGGTAGTTCTAGTGTTAAGTATCTTGTACATTTTCTGTTGTGTTTCCACTTTTTCCCTTTTCGGATTGTCTCTGATTCTGTCTTGAAAGCTATTCAGTTCAGACTTCATATCGGTGGCCATCATCTTTATGTCTGCACAGATGAAACCAACGTTATTTTCCATATTCCTTATTTTCCAAGTCCATATCAAAATATTATTTTGTTATTATATACTGTTTTACTTGGTTTTTCCTGATTAATGATGTGTCTGTATAGACTTCCATTTTTCAACACAGACATTACAGGGATCATAGAAGATATGGCAGAGAAAACCGATGACAGCAGAGCATTCTCTTTTAATATTAGTAGAAAACAAATCTGGGAAAGTGCACCCATCAAAGAGGATTGATGTGAGGGAGCAATTGATTGTGGTGGGCCTAAGATGGAGTTTCTCACTCTGCTTATGGAGAAACTTAAACAGGAGGCATTATTTGTTGGTTCTGATGAAGCCAAAGTCCTGTATATCAACAGCACATCTAAATAAGCACTGCATATTACTTAATAAACAATGCACTGCCACATTGAAGTATGTATGTACATATTTTAATACATTTTTAGGCTGTCTAACATAAATGTTTTTCCTCACTTGAAGAAGTTTGTGTGGCTAATTCCCATGATATAAAACGCCTTCATGAACTGGACTCAAAAGGACAGTCAGTTATTCTTCAGTTGGGAGAGAGGCTTCATCAATGTAGAAATATGAAAGTGTCTTACCTTGTTCACTTGCAAAAAGGAAGCTCTTCTAAAAATGACTGCTGCAGCAAGCTGAACATTACCAACTGGCAAGTTTGTGACATGGCTGACTTGTCCAAGTGTAGTGATGTTCACAATGTGTGCAAACTTGGATCACACACAAGTATTCCCACAGTCTTTGTGTGTTTCTGGTGCAGACAGGACACTTTGTGACACTGTCACATGGGACACATGTTTTAACCTGCTCAATATATTATGATTTTATGTATATTTGAGTTTTAATAGGTTTTCATGTTGTCTTAGCCATTTTATTCCTCTTATCCATTTTAACATGTATGTCTTTAAGTGAGTCTAAGTCTGATCACATGACAGGAATCAGGAACTGAACAGTATAAAGGAAGCAGCATGGCAAACAATTGGGTCATTGACCAAACAAACTGGATAGAGGAGTTTCTTTTAAGGATTTACCATTCCAGCATCACTTTCACTGGATTATCAGTTTTTTCGATTGTATATACACCGGGAGACACTTTTACTTGGAACTTACAGCACGCTGGATTTCTTAATTGTATGGAACAAATGACTGTGCTTTTAACAGCCTAGGATTTCTAGTTTTATTGTGTTGTTTTAGTTCCTTGTGAAAATTGTAAATACACTTATTTATTCACTTTACTTTCTGTTGTTGTTTCATCTTTTTAAAACACTTATTTTATCTCGCACAGCATAATCTGACCCATTTTCACTGTAACATCTACCAATAAGGCAGAGCGTTACAACTTTGTGAAGAGCTTGATTAGGTTTTCTTCATAAACAATGAACTTCCTCATTTTATAATGTGGAACTTCAGTCACTGTGCTAAAATACAACAATCAAAAGCATGAGAATTAAACATGTACTCAACCCACCTCTCATCATAGATACTGTGATTTGTCACATCTGGGTGAAAAGTGATGTCTTCTGTAGCCTCTCTTCTAGGCCTTTTTACAGGCGTTGAAACAGCAAGAGGGCCATCCTCAAATGAGGTATTCAATATGATAATACTGCAGCTAACATGTTTAGTATGTTACATCATTTGAGTGCCTAATGATAAGAAACGTACTCGGTTACTTTCGTAACCTCGGTTCCCTGAGATACGGGAATGAGTACTGCGTTGTAAGACGCTTATGGGAAAAGCTCCTTTTCTCCTGAGACTGAAGCATTTCAATAACGCACTGTAACTGCACGGCCATTGGTTCGTGCAGTGTTAAAGAAACGAACCAATGGCTCGGCAGCGGAGATGCACAACCTATGGCGACGATTCGCGCCCGATAGCGCCAAAAGGGGCGGAGCATCTGGCTATATAAGCGAGCAATTCGCCATAGGAACTCAGGTACTTCGACTGAAGCGACGACTGAGTCGTGCAGCTACCTAGCACGGCCAGCAACGCAGTACTCGTTCCCGTATCTCAGGGAACCGAGGTTACGAAAGTAACTGAGTACGTTCCCTTTCGATACTTTCACTCGTACTGCGTCGTAAGACGCTTATGGGGAACCAGTACAATCCCGCCGTTGCTAAGGTAGAGGAACGACTGACATGACCCTAGCACTAAAGGACTAATAAGGGCCAATTTGTTCCATCAGATAGTCTGATAAACGTCCGTTCCAAGGAATAAGTACAACTTGGAGCTCCAAAGAGGCCAAGGTGCACCATACATAACATACTGGTAACAGATATACCACTTATGCAGAAAGGACCCGAGTCTGTAAAACTGGGACGTCCAGATTATAGAATCTAGCAAATGTGGACGGTGAGGCCCAGCCTGCCGCCGCACAAATTTCTGCAATAGGAACCCCACTAGACCACGCCCAGGACGAGGCGATGCCCCTAGTCGAATGGGCTCTTACTCCCATGGGACATTGTAGGCCCAGAGAAGAGTAAGCCAGCGTGATGGCTTCCACAATCCATTTGGATAATCTCTGTTTTGTGACCGAAAACCCCTTGGTGCGGCCACCAAAACACACAAACAGCTGTTCTGACTGCCTGAAAGGAGCAGAACGCTCTATATAACATCTCAGAGCCCTGACGGGGCAGAGAGGGTTAAATCCCTGGTCTTGCTCCGTAGGAGGAAGAGCCAAGAGGGAAATAATTTGGTCTCTAAAGGGTGTAGAGAGACTTTTGGGAACATACCCACATCTTGGCTTCAGGATGACCTTAGAGTCATTCGGCCCGAACTCCAAGCATACGGGGCTCACAGAGAGCGCCTGTAAGTCGCCCATGCGTTTAACTGATGCTAATGCCAATAGCAGGGCAGTCTTCAACGTCAGGGGGCGAAGGCCTATGGACTGAAGCGGTTCAAAGGGAGGGTCTCTCAAGGCCCTCAACACTGTGGGTAAGTCCCAAGACGGAACTGTGGCGGGGCGAGGGGGATTAAGCCGCCTTGACCCCTTTAAAAAACGAACGACCAAGTCGTTCCTTCCCACAGATTGACCATTTATAAGGTCATGGAATACCGCTATAGCTGCAACATAGACCTTGAGCGTAGAAGGGGACCTCCCCTTATCCAACAGCTCTTGCAAGAAGGACAATATCACTGATATGTCACATGAAATTGGCTCTGCACCGCGGGTGGAACACCAGGCGGAAAAGACAGACCACTTGAGGTCGTAGAGCCGCCTCGTAGAGGGTGCTCTAGCTTGTGAAATAGTACTCAAAACCGACTCAGGGAGACTTAAAGGCTCCCGTCTAGAGCCCAAACGTGCAGCGCCCACAATTCCGGTTGGGGGTGCCATATCGTTCTGTTCGCCTGTGTTAAGAGATCTCGTCTCAGTGGCACGGGCCATGGTGCTTTTGAGAGCAGCCGGGGAAGATCTGGAAACCAATGCTGGTTCTGCCAGAATGGGGCCACTAACAGGACTTTGAGTTTCTGTTCCCGCACTCGTCTGATGACCTGTGGTAACAGAGCGATCGGAGGGAACGCGTATAACAGGAGATTGGGCCATTCTTGGGTCAATGCGTCCTGTTCCTTCGAAAAATAAATTGGGCAGTGATGATTGTCTTTTGAGGCGAAAAGATCTACTCGCGCCTTGCCAAAGACAGCCCATATTTGCTGAACCGTATGAGGGTGAAGCATCCATTCGTCTGAGGAGACGTTGCTCCGAGACAACATGTCTGCTCCTTGGTTCAGTTTGCCTGGCACATGCGTCGCTCTCAGAGAGCGGAAGTGCCGCTGAGCCCATTTCAGAAGACGTTCTACCATCGTAAATAGACGTCTCGACGAGAGACCCCCCTGGTGATTTATGAAGGACACCACTGTCATGCTGTCCGAACGGACTAAGACATGGTGTCCTTTCAGGACAGGTAGAAGGGTGTGAAGGCCTAAAAACACTGCTAGCATTTCCAAGCAGTTGATGTGAAGGCGGCATCTGCCTCCATCTGCCTCCTTTGTAAACGTGCGAGGAGCTAACGACAGTCCGAACGGAAGGACTGTATATTGATATGCCACTCCCTCGAAGGCGAATCTCAAGAATTGCCTGTGATGGGGGGCGATCTGAATGTGGAAGTATGCATCCTTCAGATCCAGTGAACAAAACCAGTCCCCTTTGCGTATCTGCGAGAGGATCTGTTTTAGTGTGAGCATTCTGAACGGCCGTCTCATGAGGGCGCGATTCAGCTGTCTGAGATCGAGGATGGGTCGCAGACCGCCATCCTTCTTTGGAACGAGGAAGTAACGGCTGTAGAAACCTGACTCGCTCTGTGTTGGGGGGACCGTTTCCACAGCGCCCTTGGCCAACAGATTCTTTACCTCTAAGCGCAAGACGTCTGCGTCTTTGCTGCGAACTGAGGTGGTGATCACACCGTGAAAGCGAGGAGGTCTTCGAGCGAACTGGAGTACATAACCTCGTTCTATTATACCCAAAACCCATTTTGACACTCCGGGAATGGCTTGCCACGCCTCGGATCGTGTCGCCAGGGGCTGTAATGGTTCGCACAGCTGTATGCTGTCTGGAAGCATTGGAAGAGGAAATTTGCTCTTTTCTTGAAAATGTTTGTTTTTTATTTTTTCCGCTATCACAGCGGTTTGCTGTAAGGGCGCTGATACAAAGGGCCCGTGAGTTACAGCTAAATTGTTCACAAACATGTGTCCTTTTACACTCGGAACAGAACGGGGTGTAAAAGGGTTCAAAAGAGGCACTTTGGGGGCTGGTCCGGCTGCTGCGAGACTTGACCCCTCCCTCTTCCTGCTGCTGGGATCAGGAAGACGCTGGCGGCGCCTGGTCCAACACCACTCTTGGCCGAGGTCCCTGGCGCTTAGGGAAGGGGAAGCGCTTGGCCGAGCGTGACCGCGGACGGAGCTCCGTCTGAGGAGCTGGCTGCGCAGCTGGGGGCGTGGCTTTTGCAGGCTGCTGAGTCGGCGCCGGCTTGGGGCGACTAGGAGCCGCTGCAGAGCTAGAGCGTTTAGGCAGGAAGTGTCGCATGGCTTGGGACGACTTCTGTGCTGCAGTGAAGCGCTCTGCGAAACCTTCCACAGCTGGACCAAATAGGCCGGTCGGCGAGATGGGGGAGTCAAGGAAAGCGACCTTGTCCGCGTCTTTGATCTCCGTCAAATTGAGCCATAAGTGGCGCTCCAGCACCACCAAACTGGCCATCGATCGCCCGATTGCCTGAGCCGCCATCTTAGTGGCGCGTAACGCCAAGTCCGTAGCGCTGCGGATTTCTCTGAGCGGAGAATCATCCAGGCCCAACTCGTCCAGCCCGCGGAGGAGTTTCGCTTGGTACACCTGGAGTACCGCCATTGAGTGAAGCGCTGAAGCTGCCTGTCCAGCAGACGAGC
>NW_027394797.1:0-13630 GCF_049309525.1 Garra rufa | reverse complement strand
CTCGGTTGCTTTGTGTCAAACTAAATCACATTATGTCAACATCACACCGTGTGGTGAGGCATTATATGAACCTTTATAGACATAGGCCTACTATTGTTTATTTCATAAAGACAACGTTGCACTTATTCAAACAAGATATTTTTCCGTTACAAGACAACGATGTTCATCTGATTGTGCTCTATGACTCTGACTGATGTGCTGAAACGTAGGCTAAGTCGCCGCTGTTCTCCACCTGCACCTTTACATCGGACCATTTCTTTTTTAATTCGTTCATAGTGCGATGTTCAGACCCCACTGCGTTAACCGCGTCAGCTAAACTCTCCCACTCTATTTTTTTTTTTTTACAAACTTGCAAATAACAGTTTTTCTCCGGTCTACCGGTGAGGAGCACCTTCAAATCACATTCTGTTAAGTTTCTCTTGCTTGCTTTTTCGTTTGGTATTGCCAAAGTGGAGTCATTACCATATTAATACGGGGGAGGAGGCAGGGAGGGGTTTTTGCGCTCGTGCATGTGCGCTCAATTTCACGTTAATTCGGATGTACAAAGAGATATGCGTGGAATTCCGCGTACGCAGTGTTTCATACATCTGATTTTTTTACTGCGTACGCACATTTACAGCTTTGTCCGTACGCAATGTTTTAGTAATAATTCAACGCAAGTACATGAGGCCCCAGGTCAAGACACTTTTGAACCAGAAACAGCGGCAGAAGCACCTGACCTGGGCTGCAAAGAAGCAGTACTGGACTGTTGCTCAGTGGTCCAAAGTACTTTTTTCGGATGAAAGCAAATTTTGCATGTCATTCGGAAATCAAGGTGCCAGAGTCTGGAGGAAGACTGGGGAGAGGGAAATGCCAAAATGCCTGAAGTCCAGTGTCAAGTACCCACAGTCAGTGATGGTCTGGGGTGCCATGTCAGCTGCTGGTATTGGTCCACTGTGTTTTATCAAGGGCAGGGTCAATGCAGCTAGCTATCAGGAGATTTTGGAGCACTTCATGCTTCCATCTGCTGAAAAGCTTTATGGAGATGAAGATTTCATTTTTCAGCACGACCTGGCACCTGCTCACAGTGCCAAACCCACTGGTAAATGGTTTACTGACCATGGTATTACTGTGCTCAATTGGCCTGCCAACTCTCCTGACCTGAACCCCATAGAGAATCTGTGGGATATTGTGAAGAGAAAGTTGAGAGACGCAAGACCCAACACTCTGGATGAGCTTAAGGCCGCTATCGAAGCATCCTGGGCCTCCAGAACACCTCAGCAGTGCCACAGGCTGATTGCCTCCATGCCACGCCGCATTGAAGCAGTCATTTCTGCAAAAGGATTCCCGACCAAGTATTGAGTGCATAACTGAACATAATTATTTGAAGGTTGACTTTTTTTGTATTAAAAACCCTTTTTTTTTATTGGTCGGATGAAATATGCTAATTTTTTGAGATAGGAATTTTGGGTTTTCATGAGCTGTATGCCTAAATCATCAATATTTAAAACAATAAAAGGCTTGAACTACTTCAGTTGTGTGTAATGAATCTAAAATATATGAAAGTCTAATGTTTATCAGTACATTACAGAAAATAATGAACTTTATCACAATATGCTAATTTTTTTAAAAGGACCTGTATAAGCCATAACTTCAGTTACATGACTTTAAAGTTTGCTGAGCAGGACATTAATTATGAGATGGTGTGAAATCAAAAATCAAAATGACAATATGCAATAGAGGTTTGCTTTTGTTACATTTAAATTGTCATCGCCTTATTAGTTGTGAAGGTTAAAACAAGGTTAAGATACTGACAAACAGTAGTGTTTAGCTGGACTCGGACTCGAATGGTTAAAGACTCGGACTGGACTTAGGTGGACTCGAACCCAAAACTATTATTTTCTAAGAATTCAATAGCCCGTTGTCAATTATTCCTTACTTAAAATCTGCACCTTTCCACCCACAGGGCCGACATTCTGTTTTCGCAAGTGACAGTGGTGTAGCAGAAAGTCAAAGGATAAAGTTTGAGCAAAGCATGCTGTCTTTGGCTGCACAGAGGAGCACAAACCACTGTTTAGAGTCCCAGCTTTAGAGGAGACAAGAGAACAGTGGATTTAACTTGTTGACTAAGTAGCAATTAACTTCTTAGTGATCATCTCTTTCACTTTCACTTTGTTTATAAAGTTTGTACATACAGATCTGGCCATTTAAAATGCGCGCTGGAAGTAAAGTGGTCTCGCGTGACGCCGGTGTATTGCGAGAGATCCTAGAAAATGCTCTGACACAGGAAAGACATGATCAGTAGGGGGCAGTCATGTAACGCACTGGACTGGAGCAGGCTGGAAACATTGCTGCAAACTAAAAGGTACTGTAACCTGGAGGGGACACCTTCGGTTCACTTCTGTTTGTCGTGGCCACACATATTAATTCCTGGGAACGTCATATTATGTGGTGGCCACAAGATCATTTTGTCGAGGTAAGGACATCCTTATGTTTAATGCATAAACAAACCTGCGTGACCATAACCCAGGATTATCAGAGATAGGTTTAATAATATTTATTTTGAGTTAAGAAATGATTATATTAATTGTTATAGAAATTAATACAATATTAAGTTATAAATTAACAATAGGCAATGCTGTATATGCGAATGTCTGTGCGAGATGTAGACAGCATTCAAAAGTTTATCAAGAATAAATATTACATATAAGTACTTCAAATTAAATAGCCCTGCAAGAAACTGTCACAGGGAGGAGTCAGAGACGTGCGGATCCAATTGCAGCATTTATTGAGAAATGTCGACAGGCAGGAGTAATCACCAGAAAACAGGAACAACGTAGGTAATCCGGGAAACAGTTCAATAGACAGGCAATGGTCGCAATGGCAGGAAGCAGGAATCGTCAACGGGGTACACAGTCCAGAGTCATACACAGATAATCCAACACAGAGATAAACGCTTAGAATTACGACCATAGGAACAATAAGACTTCGCAAGGTGGCTGTGTGTGTGAGTGGCTTAAATGCATGTGGGTAAATGATAAACAGGTGTATGCAGCAATCAGTTCAGTGGGAAACGAGGAGCAGCTGTGTGCAGTGGCTTATGGGGTTTGCAGTCCAGAATGTGTGTGCTAGAGTTCATGACGAGATAGACCAGATACGTGACAGAGCCCCTCCCCAAGGAGCGGCTTCCAGACGCTCTAACCACATAATACAACCTGGAGGGTGGTGGAGCGGAGGCGGGACAGGGGGAGGGATGGAGGGCCAGGTCCATGTAGGGGTACTGGAACCACGAACTGAGGCGGAGCCGACGGAGGGAGAAGCCATGGCGGAGGAAGGGTTGGCTCCTGCATGGGGCCGACCGACGGAGGTGGAGCCGGTGGAGCCCGAGGTGGAACCGGAGAGTCGATGGTCCTAGGTGACACCGAGGATCCGGGGGGCCAAGGCGGGGCCCAAGGCTCTGGCGACCCCGGCGGAGATGGAGGTCCGGAGGTACGCAGCGGAGCCGGAGTGACAGAGGATCGAGGCTGTGCCCACGGGAGGGAGGAGGTCCACAGAGCCGGCAGGACGGAGTGACGAGGCGCAGCCGGAGGAGTAGAGTCCAGAGGCGAAGGTGGGGCGACGACTGACCGGGGCGGAGCCGGAGAGACGATGGAGCCCGGAGGAGCTGGTGGGCCGACGGCCGACAACGGAGACGAGGGAGCACAGAGCCGGGGTGGAGCCGCAGGGTCGGAGGGCCGAGGTGGAGTCCAGGACTCTGAGACTGGAGGTGATGGTGAGGGATCCCTCAGTCTGGACACCGATGAAGACTGGCAGTCCCACGGCAAGTCCTCTGCACCGAAGGTGGGATGTGGGTGAGCAGAGGGACTGTCAGGAGACAGAGGTGGCGGAACTGGAGCAGCAGGGAGGGTGGGTGGGAACAGTCCATGCATGAGCTCCGTGACCAGAACCGGGCAGACAGGAATCTCAGGACGACTGGATGGAACCAGCGGAGTCTCTGGAAGGCTGGGCGGAACCAGCCGAGGCTCTGGAAGGCAGGGCTGAACCCGCGGAGTCTCTGGAAGGCAGGGCTGAACCAGCGGAGTCTCTGGAAGGCTGGGCGGAACCAGCGGAGTCTCTGGAAGGCTGGGCGGAACCAGCGGAGTCTCTGGAAGGCTGGGCGGAACCAGCGGAGTCTCTGGAAGGCTGGGCGGAACCAGCGGAGTCTCTGGAAGGCTGGGCGGAACCAGCGGAGTCTCTGGAAGGCTGGGCGGAACCAGCGAAGTCTCTGGAAGGCTGGGCGGAACCAGCGAAGTCTCTGGAAGGCTGGGCTGAACCAGCGGAGTATCTGGAAGGCTGGGCTGAACCAGCGGAGTCTCTGGAAGGCTGGGCTGAACCAGCGGAGTCTCTGGAAGGCTGGGCGGAACCAGCGGAGTCTCTGGAAGGCTGGGCGGAACCAGCGGAGTCTCTGGAAGGCAGGGCTGAACCAGCGGAGTCTCTGGAAGGCTGGGCTGAACCAGCGGAGTCTCTGGAAGGCTGGGCGGAACCAGCGGAGGCTCTGGAAGGCTGGGCTCTGGACGACGCTCTTGTGAAGCGGGCTCTGGACGACGCTCTTGTGAAGCGGGCTCTGGACGACGCTCTTGTGAAGCGGGCTCTGGACGACGCTCTTGTGAAGCGGGCTCTGGACGACGCTCTTGTGAAGCGGGCTCTGGACGACGCTCTTGTGAAGCGGGCTCTGGAGAACTGGACGACCCCAACGGAGATTTAGGAGGGCTGGGCGTCTCCAGCGGAGACTCTGGAAGAGCAGGCTCTGAGCGAGCGGTCACTGGAGGGCGCTCTGGTGGCGCAGTCACTGGAGGGCGCTCTGGCGGCGGAGACTCTGATTTGACGGTAGCCATCTTAGGTGCAGACTCAGTTTTGGCGGCCATCTTGTGAAGGGGCTCTGGGCTAGCAGACATCTTGTGAGGAGACACGGGAAGGACGACCATCTTGTGAACAGGCTCTGGAGGGGCTGCCATCTTGTGCTGTGGCTCTACCTCACCCACCGTAAACGGAGAGCCACACAACAAAAGAGCCAGATCCATGTAGTGATGCAGAGTCCAGCCAAGTTCAAAATTTGGCATGTTGGAAGCCAATGGCTCTGAGAGTCCTCCACGAAAAAAAATCATGAGGCACGTCTCATCCATCGAAGACAGATTTGCCAAATCAATGAAAGCCATGACATAATCCTCAATTGTCTGCTCCCCCTGCTTGAGAAGCATGATCTGTACCGTGGAGTTCGTGCTGGAACCGGATGATATCATACTCGCTGCTGGATCCTTGTAATGGCGAAGTCTTCTGTCACAGAGGAAGTCAGAGACGTGCGGATCCAATTGCAGCATTTATTGAGAAATGTCGACAGGCAGGAGTAATCACCAGAAAACAGGAACAACGTAGGTAATCCGGGAAACAGTTCAATAGACAGGCAATGGTCGCAATGGCAGGAAGCAGGAATCGTCAACGGGGTACACAGTCCAGAGTCATACACAGATAATCCAACACAGAGATAAACGCTTAGAATTACGACCATAGGAACAATAAGACTTCGCAAGGTGGCTGTGTGTGTGAGTGGCTTAAATGCATGTGGGTAAATGATAAACAGGTGTATGCAGCAATCAGTTCAGTGGGAAACGAGGAGCAGCTGTGTGCAGTGGCTTATGGGGTTTGCAGTCCAGAATGTGTGTGCTAGAGTTCATGACGAGATAGACCAGGGCTGCGTTTCCCAAAAGCATCGTAAGCCTAAGTTGTTCGTAAAAATGATCGTACGACTGATCTTAATATTACGGTCTGTTTCCCAAAAACATCGTAACTTAAGTAGCACTTGAAAATCTTCGTAGATTTACGAGTGCTCTGGAGTAATAGTACAGCCTTAAGTGCATCGTAAGGGGACAGAGTTATGAGGGCACCTGCTGGACAACCGGCAAATTGCACCTAAAATGTACTTCTCTTCAAAGTAATTTTTCATTTTATTGGTACGTATATATTTATTAATTTCTATTTTCTACTCATTACACAATTCAATATAGAAATAATAAATAAATAAAATAAAATTACATAATAAATGTTTTAATTAAAATTACAAACTTAAAATTTAAAGTTTTTCAGGCTGTGATAATATTCACATGTCGCACACTGATTGTCATCTATTTCACTAATTGCAGAAGGCCCCACTTGAAGAAACTGAATCACTGATTTTAGAAATTGCATTAATTATCTCTTCCTTGAATTTATTCTCTTGTTAGGTTCATAATGGTCAAAGGTTGTCCTTTTATAAATGTATATGAAGAGTACATTTATATAAAACAGTGCTGATAAAGCATGTGCACATTAAACATTTTTCTGCACCTATATCGATAGGCTAATAGATAGGCCCTAATACTATATTGCCACACACACCCTCAAGACTCAAGCTGTAGTAAAATATATACCCCTCTTTTCACAGACAAGGCTTAAGCCTAGTCCAGACTAAAATGCAAGTCTGAGCTTTTTTTACTGAAGGACACCTGCACTGACTGATCTTAAAATATATCACTCCCTTTGTTTTGTCTCAAGATGGACACCAGTGATGTTTTTTTTCTAAGGCACATTTATAAAAAATTACTTAAATCTGATTGAACTATGGCCTAATCCTGGCCCTGTCTGTGAAACTAGCCCATAGGGCTTGCATGTTTTTTATATTTTGTTTTTTTTTTATAAAAAGGTACTACAAGTTGATATTTAAATTTGAAACACTTATAATAAGAATTCTTCTGCTTTATAGCATTTCACTGAGCCTTAGCCTTAACATGCATTTAAACAGTTGTTATTGATTCAAGTTTGTAGTTTGTTCCCCAGGATCTGCAAAAGACATTGCAAAATGTGATGAGTGTAAACATAATAAAATAATATTTCATGTTGCACAACATATTATATTAAACATATAATTATTCATGATTAAACAACATTGAACAATGTTACCTGACTCATATGGCAAGATAATTGGCACTGAAATGGAGGGTCTTGCAAATCTCATCTCCTCCAGTGAAAGTCTCCTCTCTTTCAAAGCCAGCTTGGCCTTCTTAAGTTCAATGATTTGCTTGTGAAAGTTGTTGTTCATCTCATTGGCCTCTTTAAGAGATTGTCTGATATCTTTAGAACATTAGTTTCTCTCGCTCCAGCTGTACTATGTCCTGACTACAACCACAGACATTCTCAAATCGCTGAGGTGTTGTGGCTGTAGCCTGAACAATTGAAGATGGAGGTTGGACTGTTGGGAGGACTGGGAGATGGTAGGTGTCTGTCAATAGGAGGTGAACCTGATTGCTCTTGCGAACATGATGGACCTGACTCAGGTTCAGGTTGACGCAACCCTACTCCTCCATGGAGGTCAATACCACCACAAATCCCATCTGAGGCAGTTGTTCCAAGAATTGACAGTGCCTTTTCTTCTGCTGCTGTAAGAACGGGGGGCGTCATTAGGCCCACCACCTGTTTTATTAATTGTTGTCCTCTGCAGTGCCCTCTTTCTTTTAGCTAGGCTTGAAAAGTCCTGCCACTTCTTCCTGACCTCCTTCCCTGATCTTTTAATCCCCCATATTGCAGTAAGTTTTGTAGCAATATCGTCCCACATTTTTTGTTTTTCTTTATTTGTATGGCTGCCCTTAAACCTGCTGAAAATTATATGTTTTTGTAGCTCCACCTCCTCTAAAATAATATTAATTTCCTCTTTTTGAAAAATGTCTTTTCTTTGTTTTTTGGTTGCAGCCATTTTGCTAGTGTCTCCACCCCTAGGTATGTGCTTATTTATATTTTTGTCCTATTAGCAAATGCACATCAGGTGGAGATAATTAGGCTAAACTTTTCAAAAATAAATGTAAAAGCTTGTTTATTTATTTACTTACTTATTTATTTTGAAGTGAGATAAGCAATTGTTGATAATGAAATTGATAAATAATTCTACTTAAATAATTAAGGTTTCATATAAATATCGAAAATGATGCTGATGTCATTTCCGGCAAGGACTGTTGGAATTTGTTTTATGCGAGATTGGAGCAAGACAGTGTTTTTACAGTATACAACATTTCCAGTTAATTTATGTTTTTAAACTTGCTCAAGAATAAATACAGGACTTTTTATGTTATTCGAGCTGAATATACATTCACACAAGTAGAAGAAGAAACGGAAATCAAAAAATAGATGGATTGATAACAGCATGTGCAACAATAACGAGCCATTCTACAGCGTGACATTTCAGCACTTGACCAACGGACAGCGACTCCTAAGTAGCACTTAAAGCAGGGCTACGTGCAATTGTGTTAAGTGCAT
This sequence comes from Garra rufa, assembly GCF_049309525.1. Classification (NCBI taxonomy): domain Eukaryota; kingdom Metazoa; phylum Chordata; class Actinopteri; order Cypriniformes; family Cyprinidae; genus Garra; species Garra rufa. The sequence continues at coordinate 5,332 of NW_027394797.1, read as the reverse complement.
TTTTGGGAAACGCAAGTGAAACAATAACTAACGTTCGCAAAATGACTCGTAGAAAACGCTCTTGAGCGCTAAGATCAATCTTTATCGGGAAACGCAGCCCAGATTGTGTTAAATTACATTTAAATTTAAATTGAAACGTGGCTGTGACACATTAATAACAGCTAAATTCGTTTTGAGGGGTTAATTGTACACAAGCAAAAAGCAGCAGAAACATCAGAACGTCACGCGCAGAGCTTATGCACAGAGAAAACACCAAAAAAGCTGTATGTAAAATAAATAAAAATGCCCATATGCGAAATATGAATTTCTTAATGAATAATAATTTAACAAAACGAAATAAAATAAAATTAATAAGTAGCAAGCCTATATGCAGAATTGTAGGCAATTTCTGTCATGCTTTATTTGATGTTTGATTCATTGCGCGTTCTCTCTTACGTTATACTCCGGGGTTCCCTCAGGCATGTGTACATGCGCACTATTCATAAACAAAGCTTAAAAAGGACGCACAAAAATACATAGAGTAAAACGCATTTATTTTTAGATAAAATTGAGGATATAGATTGTACTGCGTGTTAGCTCACAAACTGTGACCAAGAACATAGTTTATTAAGCCCACATGTGTTACTAAGAAGAAGCAACGATGCTTCTAACCACAGGTCGGGAGCTGTAGTTCCAACCAAGTAAGTTTGTGACGCTGTTTGCGAATGTTCGTTTGAACTATGGTGTTGGGAAACACCCAATCGTTGAACTGTTGGTAACGACGGAACTTGCGACCATAGTTGGCTAACGATGCTTTTGGGAAACGCACCCCAGTACAAGTTTTTTTTATTTATTTATTTATTTTTTTATTATTGTTATTATTCCTATTTAAACAGCTCTGATTTACATAATTTTAGCCTGAAACTAGGCTTAAGTCTGTTCTGGGAAACCAATGGGAAGTGTGTTTTTTTTTTTTTTTCAGTTTTCTGAAAAGTAGCCGTTAATGAGGCATGCAGTATAAAGAGCGAAATGTTTATGAATGGCAGAGTGGGGGTGGGGTGGGGTGTTGAATGCTGTCTGTTGCCTTGTTTATTTATTTATTTTTATTTTTATTTATTTATCTGGATCCCCATTAGCCACTACAAAAGTAGTGGCTATTCTTCCTGGGGTCCATCATACACACAACAAAACTACATTAATCCACAACAACAAAAACCACTACAAAAACATAAAAACCCAAATTTCATACATAACATCAAGGCCAACAATCCACTCAGTACTGTGCAATTAAATATTTTTTCAACAATTTTTTAAACCTCACTTTACTTTTTAAAAAACATGTAATGTTCAATGGCAATTCGTTCCATGTTTTCATTCCTCTATACATTACAGTCCTTTGCTTTGCATTAGTTTTTGAAACCGGAAGCAAGAAATATCCTTTTGATGCAAGCCTGGTGTTAAAATCAACATTTGGAGACTATTTTGGGGGTGCTGGGGGCGGATTCCGACTGCATTCAGTTACATTTCGAATTCAGCATTCAAATGCATGCCAGGGAGAAGGGGAAAGCTTTCCTCACTCGCTCCACTTTTTTCAAAACATTAGTGTCCACGGCCCTGACACCAGTGATGCGCGGGTCAGTGGATAAATAACCCGCAACTCGGACCGCCGAATAAAAAAATATAAAATATTGTACCCGACCCGCCTCCTGACCCGTATGTTTAATACTAGAGTGATTATGCTGTGGAGATGCGGTCTGAAATATCCCAACATCTGAAATCCATTGGTGTACAAGCTACTTTAAAATAAAATAATGTGTCCTGTTGTAAAGTCGTTGCCGTATTGTTGTGTACGAAGTTCAGATGTTATTATTTTAAGAAATGTATATTTATATGTTTTAGGATTCTCCTTATTTATGTATATAATAAAGAAAACATTAAGGATGCCGCTTAATATTTGGCTTTTACGTGAACTTTAAAGCTTATCCCTCATTCCATTTGTTTTCTTTGTTTTGTAATCTTTATATTATTTTCGTGAAATGTATTTTTGCTCAACATGCATTTCTCGTGGCCACCAGTTGAATGAATAAACAAACCTGCGTGACATTAGTAACCCAGAATTATTTGAGATATTTTATTTTGAGTTAAGAAATTATTAATTGTTATAGAAATTAATATAATATTAAATAATTATATAGGCAATGCTGTATATGCTAATGCTGTCTGTGCGCAATGTAGACAGCTTTCACAAGTGTTTACATGTATTACATGTAGGCCTACTTCAAATTAAATAGCCCTGCAAAAAACATTTCATGCATCCCACAATCTTGTCCATTGACTGACCTTTTTTCCGTAATATTTGTATTATTCGTTTATATTCGTTATTTTTTCCTTCATTTTGATCTCGTTACATAACATTCTGAATGTAAATGATACTGTAAAGGTTCTATGTCTGGGGTTTTTACTGGAATGCAGTTTAAAGGTTAAATTTAACATATATTGTATTTAACTATTGTTCTTAAATGTTTAATAACTTTTGAACCGCTAATCCAATTTGAATGCTTTAAAAAGTATCGTAAAGTACAGAGAGTCTACTCTTTTGAGGCTCCATCCACACGAAGCCGGTGCGTGCCCTATCCGATCTTTCTTTTTCCCTCGTCCTAAAAAAAAGTTCCGTACACACGAAACCACTGAAAACGGTGTAGTATATATGCCAGACCAGTATGGGGTGCTGTAATTCTGCCATAGATATACACTATACACGGAGAAGAAGACTTTGAGCATGCGCATAACCTTGCGCGCTGTATTCGTACTAAGAAGAAGACGAAGATGTGAACAGTATCGCTTGTTGCTCATAACAGTTGCATAGAAGCAATAGATTTTGCTGTAATAAAGCTAGCAGGCTTAGTAGCAACACGAACACAGTCATGTAGTCCCCCAATATTGTTGTTGCTGTTACGTGTGACGAAGCCGACATGTGATGTGATGACATCATCGTTTCAGAAAATATACGGATTGGCTGTACACACGAAACCGCGAGGGTGTCGTTTTCAGATTTATCCACTTTGGGACCCGGTTTCAAAAAATAGCGGATTCAGGCTACGTTTACATCAATCCGGATACATTTGAAAACGGAGTTTTCATTTTAAAATGCTCTCCGTCCACACTAGCGTTTCCAAGCGTTTTCCAAAAGTTTCTCATCCACACTGAAACGTAGGAAAACATCAAATTCGCCTTACTGCGCATGCGTAAAGCCTCCAAAATTATACAGACGTAATAAGTTTTCACGCAATTCTTCTGGCGGGATAATTTACGAAAATATCTCATTATCCACTGACGCGTCTATATCACGCTCATTCATATTTTATGTGAAAAGCAGTTGTCGTCATGTTTTGCAGGACAGCAACTGTGAGTAAATTTTCCGTCATCATTTTAGGACTGTAATTTGAAGAGTGTACAAGGTAAATCTCTTTAGCAGCAGTGTGTGAATAGCACAGGCACAATTACTGGTGTAAACATAGATATCTATTGGTACAATATGCGTCACATGACTATAAATATGCGTCATCGTTTTCAAAAGCCTCCGTTTTCACAGTCCACACTACAACGTGAAAACGGCGTTTTCTAATTTATCCACTTTGGCCGGAGTTTTTAGAAATAATCGTTTTCTGTGATAAAAACGGGGTTTTCGTGTAAATGAGAGGCCAAACCGCAGGGAAATATCTGCGTTTTCCCTTCGTGTAAACGGGGCCTCAGTCTCCTAAAACGCCGGATCCGTGTGGATGACACGCCAATACGATAAAAAATGTATGCGTATACAGCGAAACGCGTCTCCGTGTGGACAGGCCCTGATATCGCATTTGTCTCATTTGGATATTCAGAGGCTCCGTGGTAAGCGTGATTACGTCATCACATTTCCTCAGCACTGATTCGTCAGATGAAATCAATACGTTTTGGTCCTCTGAGCCAAACAGGAACGATTGTTGATGCTTAGTCCCACCCCTGTGCCCCGATTGGTTCAAACTGTCATCTATTCAACCAATAAACATAGGTTTTGGTCTTTTGAACCACCGATTAGTATGTTTCTTTGCAGATCTGAACAGACGCAAAGTGAAAGCAAAGTGCGTCTTGCGTGCATGAAAACAAACGCAAAATAACACATTTGCATGACAGCATTCTTTGAAAATGTACAGAAATACTCACGACAGAGCCCTTTGACGTAAAACAAACCAAAAACAAGGATGAAACAGCAGTAGATATCGGATAAAGCACTGGAATGTGGGTTTTCGGTCACTAGGCGATGTCCCGGTAAAATAGATTCCGACGCAGACTACAGCCAGCGGATCCATCTATTTGGTTGTTATATTATGTGACTAATTATTATATAGTTTTTAAAGATTATTTGTACTATTTTTTCGGTTGCACTCTGTATATTTCTCTCTCATTTTGTGTGTAGTTTGTGAATAATTTGGATTGTTTATTTTTTTGTTGCACAAGACAATTTGTGCAATTTTTCTTGTGCTACTTTCTACACTATTTGTGTTTATTGTTCATCTTTTGGATTAAGAATATATTTATCTGAAAAAGTAAATTATTTTTACTGTGTTTTGCTATTATTTAACACTGTTTCTGCGATGACTTTACTCCTGAAACGTTTTTGGACAGGTCTATATTGTCAATAAACGAAATGGGCCTGTTTTTCACTGAAAAGCGCCTAAATAATAGTGTAATAATTGGCTATAACTTGCTTGGGGAATGTTATATATAGACAAAATTTTATTTGGAAGTGTAAAACACCTAAATACAAATTTTTAAAGAAAAAAATCCAAACTTCAGAAGTTTTTGTTTGAGTACACAGTAAAAAACACCCAATTGTTGGTAGCGTTTTTTCCTAAAATTCTGGAAATTCACTAATTTTTAGAGAAAACAAAAGGAAATTTGTAATTTTAAATTAGCTAGACATAAAGTTCAAGTTCTTATGTTTATAATGATATATGACAATTGATGCTGACTGCTAGAATAGGTCTGAAAAAACAAAGAAATATACAGGTGCCTCAGGTGCCCCAAAAATGTTCTAGGTCTTTAAGGGTTAATAGACAAATAATTGAAGAGTGAATCATTCACGTAGTTTCATTTGGAAATAATTTATACATTCCTTCTATTAACTAATAGTCTTTTTTTCGTATTTGTCTTAATATTATTATCATTATCATTATTATTACTATTACTAATATTATTTTTATTAGCCTGTTATTTTTGTATATATTTTTATTTTCGTGCGTTTCCACCCCTTGGCTCTCTTTAACGTTAATGTAAATGATTCTGTAAATGCTTGACATATGCTATATGACTGATT
>NW_027394796.1:0-13635 GCF_049309525.1 Garra rufa | reverse complement strand
AAGGAATTTATCAGGTTATCAACGTATCAGGTTGTAGTTTCCTTCGTGCTCGACACTCGACTTATCGTGACTACATTTAAGATGGCGGCGACCCGTCTGTTCCTGGTGGAAGATGTCTGTATAAATCTTCTTGTAAATAAACTACCGGTGCTTTTTCTGAGTTCTCAATGTCTCGTTTTAAATGTCAGGGCCCTTGGAAGTCTACCGATGAAGTGTGGAGCTACTTTGTGCCTCGTAAATGGCGTAAAACAGTGATTTATTTACATGGCTTTTCCGATGCCCTATTCACTCTCATAGACAGCCTGTTGTGAGCATCGGCTAACTGACCCCAGATTTCGGACAGCTGGACACAAACCGAGATGAAATATGCAAGGTACGTTCACACTCGGTATCATGATTCAATACACTTTAGGTCAATATCACACCGGAGTTCTCCTTTAAGGATTGTGCATTTAAGCGAAACGTTTGTATTTCTGTAGCTCTAATAAAGTCTGTATGCTTCATATAGAGATATAATTTATGTTTTAGCCTTTTCTTCAGGCCGCAGAAGCATGGCAGTTACGCACTTTATTTCAGAATGCCAGTTTTCCTTGGTCTTATTTGATTTAAATAACTGATCAACAAAAATATGTATTAAAAATTAAGATAAAAATTATACAAAACGAAATTCGTTTAAGAAAGGATTTCCCACGAATAAAAACGTACGAAATTGTCAAAAAAGTGTGTCTGACCCTCCCCAATTCTCCCGGCGTATTGCCGTTCAATTCATACCACATCCTTTATGACATTTAAAGTTACACAAACTTCTTTCGTAATAAACAAATTAAACTTAAACAAAACACAAACAAATAATATTTAAAACAGAAAAAAAATCTTAAATGGCTACAACAATATATATCGCTCTTTCTCTTTTCGCTTGATCTGTTGTTTAAACTAATCTTTGCTGCTTTTTTGATCATTCTTTAAGTAAACATTTGCCCGTTTTGTGATTAAATAAACTGTTTTAGACTTCCCCTTGAACTACACGCGACGCGTCCTGTGTGTGTGTGTGTGTGTGTGTGTGTGTGAGAGAGAGAGATACCTGCAAGTTGTCCGCGCAACGCAGCGCTGCACTTTTTCCCGGTTTCATTAAGGGTGGGTGAAAAATGGATTCTCCGATGCATCGCAATCCTCTTTTCAACGAGCTTGTGTTTTTTCCCCGCATATGGGACGTGTGTGTGCTAGAGACGCAGCGGGCTTCAATGCACAGAATTTGCACTATGCGACACGTGCGCATTGTTTGACAGTGTGTGCTTCCACCCGCAGTGTTTTACTTTAGATATGGCTTCATTTCTGCCGTTTGTAATGCATAGCCTACTATTAGATGCACAAAACTCGCGCACTGACAGACTTTCACTTTCTCTTTGTGTTTGTTCGTCCTAAAAAGCTCGATTGCGGATGCGGTTAAATGCACTTGCATTTTCGAATACTTTTATACAAAACTGATATAAACACAGCCAGTTATGTTTTCAGAGCAGGACAAAACATCTGATATATTGAAATAGATCGGTACATTCTTTGAAGCCTGTTAAAGCAGTCACTGTCATATGTTACTGTCTATGGTTTTAAAAAGTAGCCTGCTTATATAAAAAAAAAAAAAAAAAATTAATATAAACAAAAAGTATCGAAACTGCAATTTTACATATTGTTAAAATGTAAAGATTCCCACCCCTTTACAATGAGCCCATTTGTAACATCAACTAAGATTTATGAAAGCTGTAGAATAGAAGTGTTGTTCCTTGTTAGAGTGTGTTAATTTTAACATTTACTGATATATTGTTAAATTTTGAAGTTTATTTTGTTAACATTAATGAACTATGAAATAACTTTAATGATCAATATATAATTAATATTTTTATTGATTTACAAAGTATGGTTTAATACTTTTTTAAAAACTAGTAGAGCACTATTTTAGTTGCCTTTCAGTATCCATTTTCAAAAACTATTAGTTAATTAATCGGTATCGGCCAGTGTGGTCCAACCTAGCTATGGGTATCGGTAAAAACCAATTTTGGTCGACCTCTAGTTTATTTAACCCTCTGTTTCGTAAAAGTAACAACATATTTTATTCAGAATTTTAGTTTTATGCACTTAAAAGTATCGAACGCAAAAAACGAAAATCGCATCGCAATCGCAATGTTTGTCAGAAAAACCGCAATTAGGTTTTTTCTCAAAATCGTGCAGCCCTAATATATATATATATATATATATATATATATATATATATATATGATAGTAATCATGATAGTAATACTACTGATGTCTCTATGATTTTTTCCCAGTAACTTTCAACTTTAACATTAGTTTAACTTATAAATAAATAAATAATGTACGACTAATTACTAAAGACAATTAATTTTTAACCTAAAACAATCATTACATAAACACATTATGATAAATATCATATTTAGCTACCTGCTAATTTTGACAGCACTAAAAAGTATATTATTACAATTAAAAAACTATTTTTTTTTATTTTACATGTATTTAATTTATGTTTTTTTTTTTTTTAATGTGTGTATAAATGTACAATATTTTTAAAAGCGTGATGCTATTGAAATTATATTAATGTTTGAAACATTTGTGTTGCTTAATATGTTTGTGGAAACCATGATATTTTTTTTTTTTTTTGATGTCTGGAAAGTTCAAAATAACACTCTATTTGAAATATAAATTTATTTAATGTCACTTTTGATTAGTTTAGTGTATCATTGCTGAATAAAAATAATGATTTCTTTCAATCAATCAATCAATCAATCAATCAATCAATCAATCATTCAATCAATCAATCAATCAATCAATCAGTTAATCAATAAATTCTGACCCCAACTTAAATGGTAGTGTGCTTCCTTCCTCCTTTTTCTTTCTTTCTTGAATCTGAAAAATTGCTATTTTTTTCTGTACACAACAAAAGGAAACTGCTAGTCATGTCCCTTAAGAAGTCTTCTTGTTTGTGTACATTATTTTTGTTGTTTTCATAAAAACATAACACATAAACAACAGTGTCCACACATAGGCTGAACATGTAATAAACTAAGATACAAATCCACATGTGTGCTTGTCAAAAGTTGTTAATTGCAAGACTTTATTGTGCCCTGTTATATAAGAATGTTGCTATGAAAATCCATGATAAGCAAAGACTTGAAAATGAAAGGAAATCATCCTTTGTTTACCTATGGATTTGAAGGAGGAAAAAAGAAAGCCAGGAAAAAAGAAGAAAATAAGACGAAAAGTGAAATGACAGCATTGTGGAAACCATCATATTAACACAATTATCTCCTGCCAGAGTCTAAAACTTGAGCGATTTTTCTTATTTAACTCATTAGAGGGGCCACAGCTCCACTCTCACTCATGTCAATTCTGCATAATTACTTTTAAACAAAATCAAAGTAGCCACTATCTGGCATTGTTCGACGTGGCTCATCGCTAAATTTAATTATGCGTTCATTTTAATAAATCCCATTTCGGATGAGTAGAGTCGTTAATAAGTTTCATTAACGCACCTACGTCTTAATCATCAGTCCTGCCGCATGGCGACAGGTCATTTCAAAGCAGTTCTACCTCAAATGCGAGCACCCGCGGGGCAGTTTTTGAAGGATGACGGGGCATTTCTATAGAGACGGTGACGTGTGTTTGGATTGTCCAGATTAATGTCATTTATGTTAAGATGTTTGTTATGAATGGCATGGCTGTTCTTGGAATGGTCATGTTTTGGGATTATCCATGTTCCTTTGACAGATCACTGCAGCCTTACATTAAAGGTGAAGTCTGTATTTTCTCCATCACTGGCAGTGCCTAACGTTCTTTGTTCTTTCCCAAATTCACACCACTGGTTGAGCCAGTGTTGCTCTGGCCTCTCACACAAACACACAGCAGTTCCATTTGCTTCCACTAGTGGTGCTGAAACTTCACAATTCACCTTTAATAGCTCAGCCCCCCAACCTCCCACCCTCTTTCTTGGAAGTTCTTTCAAGACTCTCCCAGAAACACTCATGCAGTGTCCAGACGTTATATTGTTCAGCATTGGCCCTTGTTGAGCTCTTCACATTGTCAAAAGCAATGCTTTCCCACCATTTCTGCAGCTTTTTAGCGCTGGACTCTGAGTTTTTAATGGGACTGCTGGGCTCCAGAGAATCCCAGACTTACTAAAACAATGCCGCAAGGATGGCTTTGTGCCCATGGTAAGAGGCCCCAGCCAGAGACACCTGTCCAGCCAATCGAATATATTTGTTCACACAGCTTCTCTATGTAACATCCACTTGCTTACTAGCATTTCTTATAGTAAATGGCCAAATGATGAAACTTTAGGTATTTCTTATGATGTCTAGCATGTGTCTGATAAGTTAAAGGGTCTTTTATCTCTGCTGGATATACTGATCTCCAAACTGCTTCAGTCTGTGAACTCTGAGGACGTTGTCGTCCACATTGTTGCTCTTGGCTCAGTCTACTGGACACAGCGAAGTGAGAACGCTGTCGTTTTTCATCGAGAGGAATTCTTTCCTATAATCTCAAGTGATGAAGAGGCAGAGGGGGACAACGGGACTGTAATGAGTGGTTGGCAGTGAGGAAAAAATACTAGCCCTCACCTCAAGGCACCCCTGGGTCTCACAGAAGAACCAAAAGAGAAACAAAAAGAGAGAGAGAGCTTTGCTCCATGGAAAAGGCTTGCCTTTCCTGACCTTGAATTCTCTTTATCTATTAGCATCTGAGGTATTTTTCTCCAGGGAGGCAAGGGAGGAGGTGCCTCCTTTAAAAAAAATGGAAATTTAACACAACAGTTAGATGAAATACTACACCCTTTTTTACTAAAGTAACGCTGTCCAGCAGCGACACAGTTGGATAAAGTTTCAGATGGAGGCAGTGTCTCTTTTGCCTTCTTTGAACTCTTAATGTTCACAATGAGATCCTAAAGTATGTAGTTTTAAAAGTCTTGGAATAATGCCTTTTGCAGTAGTAGATCACCTTGAACTGGGCGAAATGGTGGAAATAATTAGAGTAAGCAACTTGCCCACACAGAAAGAACGTGATTTTTGATAAAAGCAGAACAATAGTCAGCAGTACTAAACAAATGTGATTGTTCATTTTATAAAAAAAATGAATAAACTTTGAGATTTAAATTTGATTTGACTAGATTGTTAATATGAATGTTGAAAAATGTTTTAGTAGCCTATTAGTTTCTTATTACTGGTGCAAGGTCTTTGACATATTAAAAAAATGGTGTAGAATTTACATATAAGCAATTTTCAACTTGTAAAATTTGAACACCGTATAACAATGATTGCCATTCCATACCATTTTGTCTAAGCTCCAGTGCAGTTTTTGTTTGATCCATTAGTCTCTGATCTCCTATTGTGCTTGGTTGTATATGAAGTAATATAGGTTGGGTTATGTCTACCAAATTAGCATCGGGCGATGTCTACAGTGAAACATTGCGATGAATGATGACAACGGAGGATTTAAAAAAAAGGCACCAAAAACGAGGGCCATGGTTAGCCGCTTGCAAATAAAATTTCACTTACCACATAAACAGAGTGAGGAGAAATGATTTGACACACATCTTATCTTATAAAATGTGTAAGTACTGCCGCTCCGTAGTGTACACAATGTACGTGTGAATCTTGAAAGTGAAAGTAAAAAGTGAGTGCACATTCAAAAGCGATTTCAGTGCCCTGCATATTAATAGCGGCTCCCTGATGCCTGCAATTAATGTACAGTATAATTACCCAACAATAAATATTTTTTATTCCTATCTCTTATTTATTTCCTATAGAGTTCCATCATTTACTTCCAGGGAGGTGGGGGAGGAATCATGATGCTGGCTTAACATCATGTGTCTGTCAGACATCAGCGAGGGAGGATGGCATCGTCTTTTGGCCCAACCCTAATATGAAGGTGTGTTTTAAATGCAGGACAGCTTATGTCAAAAGCAGAAATTGTACTATCCATTATTTATTTGTTTATTTATAGAGATTCAGACCAGAGTAAGCACCAAATTTTAGGGTTCCCCATCTCCAAAATCACAGTTTAACTTCTAGTGATGGTTCTGTTTCCATTGACCCCACAAACTTTATGCTGGAAACGCGTGGTTAAATAATTCTAAAACAATAGCTGTAATATGTAATAGTACTTTCAGACGTTCCCAATCAGAGGTCTTTATAATTAGCGTGCATATGCACCACAGTGCTGCTTCGCACTAGATCACTGCACAAACAGGACAACTTCATCAAGATGGCTGCCCAGGCAGCGCTGCGGTAACACCAGCGGCGTCCATGTTGGCTCAGCTCCGGGGTGGGTGTGACTCCTGACAGAGGGTTCCTGTTGGTCACTTATCTTGTTAATTAGGTTTTCACTTCTCTCCAGCTCTCCCCTCCCCGCGCCCGGTGACAGATCTGCACCCAAATGCTCGGTGCCACCGCCGCATTGTTTTTCCCCACATAGTGGGATAATTAATATGTCTGGCCCATACATATTTCATGTTGTTTGCTTTAAAATGGTGAAGGAGGCAAGAAAAGAGAGATTCTCAGAGTGAGGGAGAGAAGGGAAGATTAATTAAAAGAGGGAAGAGAGAGAGGGATCGGTCCTAGGATAGAGCCTAGAGCCGCCGGATGCGGCAGGCTTCATTTAAATAAAGGCTAGTGTCAGAAAAGCCCCTTTATACCTGTGTGAAGGATAACTAGCCGACTGTATTAAGGTGCGCGCCATCTATTCTCTCACTGTACATTATTTGTATTCAAGGTTTTTGAAATGACATTGCAATCTGATGATGCACCAGCCCATTATATTGTCGCACAGGACAAATATCCCGGCGTTTTCTCTGTAGAACTAACACAATTTTTCCATGTCAGAGGTGGGTAATATCCTCGCGGTCCGGGAGGCTGCCGGTGCATAAGGAATGATGCCATTAATCCTCCTGGGCAGCCTCCTGCTCTGATTATTAAGGAAATAAATTTGCATGCTGCATATGAACCAGGTGAATCACTGAAGGCGCAAATTATATTTTCTGACAGCGAGGTAGAGAATGGAGCTGCATTGCTCACCCTACAACCCCGCCACCCCCGTAGTACACACGCACACATACACACTCAAACGGCTCTCCCCCCGCTGTCCTGAAAGCTGCATTTCTATTCATTACCCTGTGAGAGAAGAGTCAGTGGTCGCTTTGTAAGTTTGCATGGAGTGCGTTATCTCCCGGTGTAGGCTGGCGCTCGCTCGCTCCCAAGTGCACGGCTGTAATCACAACTTACAAATCACAGCAATAATTGAGAGGGAGAGAAATAAAGAGACAGGGGTGGAATGAGATTCGAAACGGAGTCGCTCTATCAGGTCTCGTTCAGGTTAGACTTCGACTCCACAATAAAAACACTGCGCTGTTCATCCTGCGTCGCACGTGAACACAGGCAAGCGGTCTGACTGTGGATGGCTCGAACTTGTGTGTTCATTGACCCAGTGCGTTATGGACCATAAAGGCTCAACTTAATGAGCTGGTCATCGGTGTCAGAGTATTACTTAATGTCCTCTTCATGGATGAAGACCTCCTCCTCTTGTTTTACTGCACTGAGACCAGTATGTTTTTCTCTCATGTTTCACATATCGTTCCATTCTTTTCCATCACTTTTATAGGATCGATGCATGGTGAAGTGAGTTTTTATTTGTACGCCAAAGGAGCTAATAATATCACAGCTGGGTGCGAGCTGGTGTCACTACATTTATGAAAACATGTGGCGCACCAATAAAGCGAGATGTGTCAAACCAAAACTGGTTGTAGATGGTTAATTTTGAATGAAGCAGGGAGTAGCCAATACCATGTGAACTGATTCTCTCTGTGGGTATTAAAAAATAACGGACAAACAGAAATGTGGCGTGTGGTGTTGTGTAGAGTCATGTAGAAAAGCAGCAGTTTCACAGGTAGTTATTTTATATTTCTGTTGATGCTTTAAAAGTTTATATATACACTGCCTGGATCATTTCTACTTTGTACATTCTATGCTTCTTACAGAAAGTGACGTCCTTTCAAAGGGACAACAGCATAAAAATAAGGGATAGTTCAGCCAAAAATGAAAATTCTGTCTTTAATTACTCACCCACATGTCGTTCCAAACCTGTAAGACCTTTATTCATCTTCAAACCAGAAATTAAAGAAGTTCACCCCTCTTGTCATCCAAGATGTTCATGTCTTTTTCTCTTCAGTTTAAAAAAAAAAGTTTTTTTGAGGAAAACATTTCAGGATTTCTCTCCATATGAACCTTTATGGTGCCCTCGAGAACTTCCAAAATGCAGTTTAATTGCAGCTTCAAAGGGCTCAAAACGAAGAAGGGTCTTATCTAGCGAAATGATTGCTTATTTTTTAAAACAAATTTACAATGTACATACTTTTTAACCACAAATGCTGGTCTTTTCTAGCTCTGTGTGCGTAGCTCTGTGTATTCTGGTTCAAAATAGTTAAGGTATGTCATAAAACTCCCATCTCATTTTCTCCTCCAACTTTAAAATCATCCTACATCGCTGCAGAAGTACAAACCCAGTGTTTACAAAGTGAACATGCAAAGAAGATAAAATGCCCTTTACAAAAAAAAAAAAAAAGGTAAAACAGTGATGTAGGACTATTTTAAAGTTTGAGAAGAAAATGAGATGAAAGTTTGTCGACCTACCCTAACTGTCATGAACCGGAATACACAGAGTTCATTTAGAGTTAGACAAGACGAGCATTTGAGGTTAAAAAGTATTGTAATTCTTTTAGTAAACAATTACCAATCGTTTCACTAAATAAGACCCTTATTCCTTGGCTGTGATTGTTTAGAGCCCTTTGAAGCTGCATTTAAACTGCATTTCGGAAGTTCAAACTCGGGGGCACCCCGAGTTTCCTCAAAAAAACATAATTTCTTTACGACTGAAGAGAGAAAGACAAGATAGTCCATGTGACATCAGTGGTTCAACCGTAATGTAATGAAGTTACGAGAATACGAGTTACGAGTTCTGTGTCAGTCTTTGACCCATGTTCTCTCAACTACAAGTAAAAGAAAACAAAGATTTGAATAAATAAATATAATAATTTGTGTGTGTGTGTGTGTGTGTGTGTTAAATTGACTACTCTTCCTGGCATAGCACTACTTTAACAAACTACTTTGTTCTCAGATATTGCATTCACAACACAATTCTAAAAACATTAGTTTTATGATCACTTAAATGCCAATGTAAAAACAGTTTCTCACTTCTTCTAAAGAGGTCATAGCATATTTCTTATATTTTCAGAATTTTCTTTCATTTTTTAACAACTACAACCTGTTTCGTTGTGTTAATTGGTCGAGTACTTTAATAACATACTCCAAAACAATGCTTTCTGGCCTTGAGTGCTTATATTTTCAAGGTTCTGCTTTAATTGTCCCCATAAGCTGTTTCTTTTAAATGAAATTCACACACCTTTGTGTGTGCCTGTGTGCGTGTGTGTGTGTGTGTGTGTGTGTGTGTGTGTGTGTGTGTGTGTGTGTGTGTGTGTGTGTGTGTGTGTTTTAGTCAAAACGAATGGAGGATGGAGCACACGCGCACACACACAAAACAGCGAGTGTCAGAGAGGGCCCCAAGTCTAACCATTATTTAGACACATTGGCAGACCTGACGACTGCTTCTCTAATGGAGAAATACTTAACCTGCTCCTTATCCCGCCTCATTTGTGTGTGTTATATGCATGAGTATGTGCTCGGCTGCACCACTGTCATGTGTATGCGAGTTTGTACGAACGTATTCCAGACTGTGAGATAAATATATAAGGACACCGATTATGAATTACAGCCTAAACCACTACACTAACTTATTTGTCGCCTCTCCTGATGGATAAGTCCGTATTTCATTATCACTTAAATCCATACACGCAAATATTGTTCTTTGTGAGTTGAAAACAACAGCATGACCTTGATATGATAAATTCCTAGCCCCACTTTTGGAGCCTGAAGTTCATCAGTGAGAGTGTGAGCTATTTTAATGTGGCGTCCGGAACAAATGCTCCCACCATCTTGCAGTGCTGAATATTAAAAACGAGGCGCTTTGAATGAGACAGTAAAGGACAGAGGATCTTAGAGCATTTTTAAGATAGCCTCGTCAGGGCCCCGTCCAAGCCCAGAAGTGAGAGCCAGGGCCAGGCGGTGCATTCGGCTCAGGGAGACAGGAGATGAGCTGTGGGGATCGGCACCAGCCCTCTCGTGCGTGGCAGATGTGGGTCACTCCATCCCAATGATATGGGTGGTGTAGGATTATTAGCCACATTACAACAGCTGTTCTAACTCCCTCATAACAAGGGATGTTTGTTATTGTAGGTCACAATAGTTGGACTTGAGTTTGTGCTGTAACTTTAGTTTCTTTTATTGTTGTACAAGCACTACTTTTGATGATTTTTGAAGCATTTCTTAATTCTGATTTTCTTTCTTTGTTTTATTTGATAGAGGAGATTATAAAGCTTTGTATTACATTTTGTCATCGGTAAACAAGCTCAAACTGATAACTCCTATCATCTACTACAAATTAAAGTAATTTAGAAAGTAATTTAGAAATTGATTACTTATTCCTACACTCTAAATTAGTCTCAAGTACAAAGCACAGTTGAAAAATAAAAGGCAAATATAATACAACCATATTAGTTAAAATTTGCATGACATTACTTTAACGTTACGTATTTTATTTTTATTTAATCGAATGTAATTTAATTCAATTTACCAGTAAAATCATCAACAGTGGTTTGCAGAAATGTACCATAACATTAAAATAACAGGATTAAATTTCTTAACTTTGTTTTATTTAAAAACATACTTGTGATATGTTGTAATATCATAATATAATTTTATTTTCCACTTAACAGTATCATTATGAAATCACATTTTAGTGACTGTATATATTTATTCTGCAGTTATTAAAAAAACTATTTGTAACATTTTACTGATTGCCTTTATGTATAATGCATTAATAAAAGTAGTTTTAATGCATTAATTATGCCTTTTAATGCACCTTATAATGCATTGTACAATCTCATGAATAATTGTAACCACAGTTAATACATTCTTTGTTACACAATGCATTTTAATTTCAGTTATAATTATTGACGACAAGATACAGTGCCTTGCGAAAGTCCTCTTTTTTTCACATTTTATGTTGCTGCCTTATGTTAAACTGCTTTAAATTACTTTTTCCCACATCAATCTACACTCCATACACCATAATGTCAAAGCAAAAAACTGGTTTCAATATCTTTGCAAATTTATTACCAATAAAAAACTTAAATGATTCCATTGCATAAGTATTCATACCCTTATCTGGAACAGTTAACATTTATCTCAGGAGCATTCATATTGCTTGTAGATGTTACTATACTTTGAGAGAAGTTAACCTGTGGCAAGTTCAATTGAATGGGTATGTTTTGGAATGGCACATATGTCTTAATGTAAGGTCTAACAACTGAAAATGCATATCAGAGCAAAAACCAAGCCCTGATGTCAAAAAACTGTCTGTAGAGCTTAGAAAAAGGTCTGCATCAAGCCACACATCTGGGGAAGAGTTAAGAAAAAAATCAGCTGCATTGTAGGTTCACACAAGCAAGGAGTTTGAAACAACCAGGACTCTTCCTAGAGCTGGCCTCCTGGCCAAACTGAGCAATTGATGGAGAAGGGCTTTGGTTAGAGTGGTGACCCAGGCACAGCTTGGCCCTGAACCCAATCAAATATTTCTGGAGAAACCTGAAAATGTGCGTCTGCCCCCTTCCAACCTGACAGAGCTTGAGAGGTGAAGAGGTGAGGAGAAGAATGGCGAATAATTAGCCAAATGTTAATGTGCAAAGCTTGTCTCATCATACCAAAAAGACTTGCGGCTGTAAAGGTGCTTCAGCTAAGTACTGAGTTAAGGGTATGAATACTTGTGCAATGTACTTATTTCAGTTTTTTATTTTTTATACATTTACAAAGTTGTGACAATTCTGTTTGTACTTTGTCAATATGGTGTAGGAGTGTAGATTGATATGGAGAAAAAAAAAGTCATTTAAAGCAGTTTAACATAAGGCAGAAACAGAACAAAACGTGAAAAAAAAATGAAGGGGTATGAATACTTTTGCAAGGTACTGTATAATTACAATGCACATTATAAATAATTACAATGCATTATATCCTTTAATAACCCTTTATAACGCATTATACAATTCATTACAATCAAAAATTAATTAAATGTATTTTAACAATTAATAATGACAATGAATAATGGTAAAGAGATGATGTTTTAACACACTTCGTTTCAGCATCTGTAACTTTTTTATGCTTAAACTTTAATATGAGTAATTCCATATTTATCTGCTTCTAATTAAACTAGTTCAGAAACAGACTACTTATCCATAAATTGTGTAAATTAATGTCATGTACAAAGAGTGCTGGAGCACCGGGGTGGGTTGTAACACTAATAAAAAAACATGTCTGTTTTAATTTTTCTACATGAATTTATTGTGGAAATCAATCTATGTTTAAAAAGAAAAAAAATCTAGACAAGATGTAAATCTACCACTGTTGAGGCGAAAAATAAAGATATGTAAATGAATGCAGGATGTATTTGCATACAAGCATGACCCATAATGATTATGATTATTGGCAACATGGCCTGTCAACTTTTACTGTGACCCTGGCCATTTTAGGAAGCAGACTCACATACTGTATATGCGCACACTGCCCCTGGCATCCTTTTTTCTCTCTCCGTGTTGGCATGGTGAACGCATCTGAAGGTCTGAAATGTCAACAGTCTGACACCCAACATTATGTTTGACTCCTCTTTTCCCTCAGGCATCCACTCTGACCCCTGTAAGACCCTCTCAATCGATCTAGGAGAGCTGAGCAACTTGCACATTTTGCTTGCACTTCAAACGTCTCTGCAGTTTGATCTGTATTACATGAACTCGGTTATTTATAGAGGCATTTGATTCAAGAAACTCTTAAAGTTGTGTTCAACCTTGGAGAAATAGGATGGTTTTTGATTTGTAATGGGTTTTGATGCATAAAAGAACGCACAAGTACAAACCTGTCATTATAAAATACATGTTCTGGAGGTAAGCAGCAAATATTGATGTTGTTTTCCTTATTTGACCATGAATAAATTATGTACTGTTTAATTTAATGAGGAGCAATGATAAAATAATCATGTTTTGAAGACTTGAAAACAAACCAACAAAATATTTATTGTAAACAAATTAATTACCTAGTAAATCTGTATCTGTTTTGGTAAACATTATTTTTTTTTACTTCCATTATTTATATATATATTTTTATTTTTTTAATTTTTTTAGCAACCAAATAATGGATTTTTTTCTTTTTTGGTTAAACATGAAACCGTGTTACTGCCGCTTCTATAATGAGTTATTATATATTTGTGGACGTGTGCCTTATGCATGTATTCATGTAAGGGCATCTTCTGCTGGCTAGTTTTGGCACACTGACCTGTCACATCGAGGCGAGGATTTCCAGACAGCCTCAGAAGCTGACACAAGCAAGCACCTTTAGGCATAAACCTAATATTTTCTGATAAGGAGCTTATGCCAAGTTTTACCCAGCACATCAGCCTCCAGCCCTGCTGTCTCTGGCG
>NW_027394795.1:0-13637 GCF_049309525.1 Garra rufa | reverse complement strand
ATCTCCCCGTACGATCCTCAGACACTGTGAATTCTTGTTTCGCAAAATCTTCATCTTCATCGAGAATCTTTATCAGACCGTGACTTTCCTGGGGCATTTCCATTTCAACAAAATTTCTTGCCGATGAGACTGACATTGATCTTGTTTCAGGGGTGTTTGGAGGCCTTTGTACCAATGCAGAAACCGCGTCAAACTGAGTGTCTGTAAACTCTGTAGGTTGGGGATGCGTCAAACACCAAGGATGGGTCAATATTTACATAAAAACACACCTCCCCAATGACCAATGGGTATGACTGTTTTATTTACCACCTAGCCAACGGGAGAATACGTCCCCAATATCTACACAAATATAACTCACTAGACCCGAGCTAGTAAATTAGATGAAATGTTTCAACCAGATAAATGATATAAAAGTAAAAAATAGTGGTTAGTGTGCATTTGCTACAGCATTGTTAAAAATAAAAAAGGTCAGAATCTAATTATACTGTTTATTAGAAACATATTTGTTGTAAAAACAAAACCATTAAAAAGTTGGGCCTTGGTTAAGTTACCGCGGGTTAATTTTAGGCGGATCATTTCACTGGAATCTAGAGAAATTTTTAATCTTTGTTAAAATGTATTTTATATATTTTAAATGTTAAATGTATTTTAACTAATTTATTTGTCTCCCCATCTTAAAACTTGACCACTGTTTGTAACGGCAGTGTGATTATTTTCTTTACTACTTGTATATTTTTGAAATAAAAGGTTGTCTTACTTTATTCATTATTCTTTTCTCTGAGTACAATTTTAATTTAATGATTTGAATAAAATCATGAAGTTCTGAATTTTATTAGTGTTTCTTATTTCTGATAAAAAACTAGGGTAGTATTAAAGTATAAATGCAATATTTGATTCAAATTCACAGAAATATCGACGCAAATAAACAAAGAGCTTGTTACTGCATTAACAAAAACTAGGAAACAAATTGTATGGGTCTAACAATTACAGTTGAATGTTAAACAAATTTCAATGAGAAAGAACGCAATTGTTCTGGTTTTAAAGTGTAACGCTATGAAAAACTTTAGCAAAGTTTTTCACACAAATAAGGTCAAGATATCTAGCAATTGTAGGCATGCTCTGAACTCTGTACTTAGCAGGGATCTGTTGTGTTGCTAGGGTATACACTGTCATTATGAATATTTGTACTTTTATATTCATTTCAAGGTTTTAATGAACACTGCTACAGAGCTTGTCCTAGCGGCATTTAATGCAATAATTTATCAAAAGTTGACACGGTGGACTGTTTGAGTGCTGTTCGTGTCTGTCACATTTTAGTTTTCATTGCTTACACGCGCCTACCCTATACCCAAACTCTACCGTAATGATTTAAAATACATATAAATGTAATGTCTGTAACAGACTTAAAACAAATATTTAAGCTAAACAAACATGTACAATCGTGAAACATTAAGAGAATAGGATAAGGTAAAAATTGCTTACCGCATGTTTTCATGAAAAGAGCAGATTACTATGATATGGTGACAAAAACATGACTACGTGACAACACATAGTTGCAGTTGCCCGTGTTTCCTGGAACAAAAAACCCTCATCCTAAAAGAATCATCCTTTTTGCTTAAAACAAGTGTGATTTACCACAACATCTTCAACATGTAACGTGTAACTTTGTGTTTTCAAATGAAATAGATGTACATGCAGCAGAGGAAGACTGAGGCTTTTTGTCTCTTGACTGCCTCGTAGACAGACTGGGGAAAAAGCATTTTTCTAAAGTAAATTTCATTTAATTCTCATATACTGTGCTTGTTCTAGTTTTCCTGTCTGAGACTAGTCTGAGAATAGTCTTCGTCTAAAAAATGGCAAAGGTATACAGCTAGAGGGGGGACAATCCGAGTCAATATAAAAATCAATTTACAAGAGAGGATTTCAGTATTAGGTGTTTGCTGATGCATATTTCTTGCATAAATGTCTTTATCCTTTTCAAGGGGATGTAGTATAATGTTATGTTTCTTAATTGCAATCACGTTACACCAAGGCGACATAGTACCCCTGGCAAATCTTACAAAGGCTACTTAGACAGAAAAAAAAGGTAGACGCTATTGCACATGGCCGATGGTTAGTACTCGTAGGTTTACTCCTTCAAGCGGTAATGTTGAAATAAATGAGAACAACAAATAAAGCATGAACATTGTCTTCAGCTATCTGAACAAGAGGTCATGTTATAGTGGCATGAGAAAATAAAATTATTTATAACGTTTCATAAATATATACCCAAACGATCACAAATGAACTTTCTGTTTTCATACGGTAATTTTCTTGGTGATTTGGGTTCTTGAGTTATATAGGGTGTTTTGTGTGCACCAATTTCTTTGTTTTGTGTCTCAAGTGTTAAACTTTACTGATCCTGCAGCCTTGAGCACAATGGCAAGATATGTTTCAGTTATAATAGTTGTAAAAAACACTGAACCTTTACTTTTTGTGTTGACGGTTCATCGGATTATTATGGAGATAACATCCTAAAAGTAATACTCATTTATACAAACCACTCTCAGGTAGAGATTTCAATTTATTTATAATCACTGAATGTTGACGGCTCACATAGAGAAGGTCTCTTCTAAAGTCATATACAATCCAACAAACAAGATGTGAACAGATTTGTCCTGATTTCTGTATTCTGTATTCATTATGAGGCCTTTCTTACATGATGTGTAACTGGTTTTATTGAATTTAGGTTGTTGCTTACAGTTTGTATAATAGCAAGGGGGATAAGGTTGACTCTATTACTCTAAATTGACCATAAACAGTTGAAACAAGCTCGGCTGATAGAATTAGAAAAAGCTATATGTTGTAAAATATGTTGAAGGATTAACATATCTCACCCGGTTCCCCGGCGTTGGAACCTAAGAGTAAAATTTTAAATGTTAAGAAGTAGGTATAATCTGAATTTGATGAAAACATCACTTTCCTAAACAACATTGTGTCTAACTTACACGGTAGCATGATTGCCGTTTTATCACGAACAGTGTTGACCACACATTTATCAGACTGATAAAGTACCAGGTGTAAAAATTTGAATTTAAGTATGTGTGTTAAATAATTGAATAAACAGATTAAAACAGTGTATAATGGTGTTGTGTTTTACGATTACAGTCAAGCGTTCATGAGACGGGCTGTGGAGATTTCTCCTTAAAATGGGAGTCTCGTATGTGTCAGAATGACTTTTTCAGAGCAACTGTATATTCTCAGGAGACCCCCAGAAAACACTCCTCACATGTGTTGTGTCATTCACGCAAAAAGTCAGTGGGTATTCGAAGAATGCATGTCTACGTAACATGAGATGTCTTTGGTGGTGTCTTTTCTCATATGTAGTAACATCCTTATGGCCCAAAATTGGGTAAAGCTCTCAATTCAAAGACATGACCATCAACATATGCTGACTGTCTACATATATTTTAGAGTAGATGAAGAATAGTGTATTTTCAGTGAAGGCTAATTATCCCCGATATTTATTATGCTGATAAAGATCCTTCAGAAAAGTATGAGTACAGCAATAATGATATTAAGATATTGGGCTCCAGATTTATATTTCTATATTTTTTATTTATATAACCTTAAAAGCAGCAACATGTTTTTGAAATAAAATAACCATTACATTTTCTAAAAGGTACAACTCAAAAAGAAGTGTGTGTGAGGGGGATATACATTGAAGTTTATGATTAAAATAAGAAACTTTAGCCATCTAAAGCGAATGGTGTGAAATAAATCTAATACAAATTATTCTTTAGTTGAAATTTAAGTTTGTCTGTAGGGAAACTCCTTTTCAAGGAGAACATCTGGTTTACTCATCACCATCACGAATCAGTCTGTTTGAGGGGTCTGGAGCATCAGTTTCACATTGGAGTTTATCCCTGGGAGGACCATAGAGTTTTATTTATATTCCAACTGAAACATTTTTGCAAATATTTCATTCACAGAATGGATTTCAATGTTCGAAGAACATAATGTAAGCCATTTTTATGATTTTTATAAATTTTATAAAAGCCGTGGAGATGTTTTTTGTTATCTTTAAAAGAAGTGCATGATGTGCTTTATAAGTTCAAAAACCTAAATGTTGAATTCTTGTTTAAGATGTTTAAGATGTACGGTGAATGATTTCTTTAGCTGTAGTAACATGTTTGTTTTATATTTATGATCACCTGAAAGTATTGTAAATGTTAATTTTAATAAACATGGAGATCGTCTTTAAAAAGCGCAAGATGTGTTTTATAAGTTCAATAAACTTAAATGTTGAATACTTGTTTGAGATGTACAATGGTTTATTTGTTTAGCTTTAGTAACATGTTTGTTACTTTGATGTTTTATAACTTCAATAAACGTAAAAATATAAAATGAACGTTGTATACAGGGGCGGATCTACCGGGGTGGCACGGGGTGGCAATTGCCACCCTAAGAAAAAGCCTTGCCACCCCATTTGCCACCCCAGCACTGTCCTAGTGTTCTAAAAATAAAAGAGTTTCCTCGACCGATTTACAGCAGCGACTCTGTATTTTGATGAGATAAAAATAGCGCGCGTCCCAATCATCTATCAGCGTCGCCCTGGAAACCAAGGACGGACAGCTGGAAGAGCTAGTCAGAAGCCAAGCGATCAAGCGAAAACATGCCGGGAGGTTGTCGCATCAGTCCGCGATGGCTTGAAAACGACAAATACGAATTATGTTTAAAATTAGTAGTCGGAGCTCGGCTATTGTGTTTTCCTGTCGGGCTACCAAAATGTTCACCAGCCTCCCCGACGGACTATCGTAAAGTAGAGGGCTCCTGCGGGTTCTAAACTCCTCAATTTAGTTGTATCAAATTTAAGGCCATAAAAAGCTTTAAATACGTTAAATAGAATAAGAAAATGCTTAAATATAATTTTAAGAGGTCTCAGTTGGGGACGGAAAGACGAGAATCGCGATTGGGCTGGATAAAACTTCAAAAGGCAATGATGTCATTGAATAAATATGCGCCCTGCAAGTTTCAAAAAAGTCAAAACGCAGCACGGATGTCAATTTGCAAATTTTCAGATGTTTATAGTCAGATTATTGCAAATATCGACCCATGTTTTTATGCAACAAACACATAGAGTTGTAAATGTGAAACAAATTAATGTGCTTTCTAAAAATCGAAACAATTAAGACAGTAATATTTATGTTATAAATAAATATAATCAAATATTTACTTGATTTATCCCTTTTAAATGTATAAAGGCTGAAATGCCATTGTATAAGACGTTTTGTTTTTGAGAAAATCTGAAGTCATGTCATTTTATGGCTTAATACAGTATGTTACATTGTCCAACCCCACTCATACTGTGTTCATTTTACTTGTGCCGCTCTTAAAAAGTGTCATACATTGCCCTAAATTGATATTTTAAAATTCTGCAGATGCACTGTAAATAGTGAAGAAAAAAAAAATAATTTCTTCATATTTGTTTGTTTGTGTATTAAAATATTTTTGATTGCCATTTAGACTCCTATCTGATTTTCTATATTTAAAAATATTGTCTTTTTTTATTTGGGCTAGTTAAATTAATGTTATAATTAATTTTATAGCTTCTTTTTGACTACCTTTTAGTACTTTTAGGCTAAAATGTGAAATGTATTTGTGAAAAACTTGTTTTTGAACTGCAAGTTTTAGAATTTTAGTTTAGTATCGTTTTTTTACAGTCATTTTATACCAGTCATTAATATGTTCCCATAGACATTGCCCCCCACTCATTCAGTATTACTTTTATTTGTGCAGGTCTTAAAAAATACAAAAATAAACATACTGGAGATACTCTGTAAATTATATTAATTAAATATTTTAAATTATATAATTTGTATACTGTATGTTGGCTATTTATATTAGGCAATGTTATATGCAATCCAGACAGTTGTTTTTTAATAGCACAATAACATCAGTTTTAAAATGAAGAAATCAAGTATGTGAACATGTCATTTACCACAGTGCTGGAAAATCTTGAAAATGCACCTTGAAAGTGCTTGAATTTGACGTGTGAATGGTTAAATAAATTGTTGGTCATAACCTTGTTATTTAGTTTTCGGTCCATGCAAATTTGTTGGTTTGTTAAAAAAGAAGAGATACTTGGACTTAAAGGGACTTTTGTTGCTTTACTTGCACTAAAATTATTGAATTTGTTTTCATGTCTCCTCCAAGATATTTGAATACTTTAAAATGTCATTTTGTTGCTCTTGTTGCACTGAATACTGTGTTTTATTTTATTCATTTTGAAGATATTTGTTGGTGATTTAAATGTGGTTTCTGTATATTTATTATGTGTTTTTTACTTAAGGAAACTTGATCCACTGAGACTTTGTATCCATATGCAGTCTGCATTGTTTGTCATGCTTTGTAAATTAAACTTGGCATAGACTTAAACTTGCTACAGGTTTGCATATAACTCAGTAAAGAGAAGTTAAATATACCATACCATCTAATTAAATCTGACTTTCCAATCCAGATATCAGGTTCAAGTCAATCACACATCAGCTTTTATTTAATTTGATTGGACAATGTAAAAATGTGCACCCTGGTGTATACACCGAATAAGAATAGCGTTCCTTGAATCCACAAAAAAACATGCAAGGATGCTTGCTTCCGTGTTGCCACCCCTCATAATTTTCATGCTACCCCCTTGCCACCCCATGAATAATTTTCTAGATGCGCCCCTGGCAAGAGGTGAAGCTGAGCTCGTGTGTGTGCACAAGTTTGTTTGTGAAACAGGTTATTGGCTCATAGAAGACTGTTAATAGTGTTTTGTGTATTTTGGGTACCAGACAAGACCTCCTGTTAACAGGTTTTGTGGACTCCTCTTACAGGGGAGCTATTATGCAAAAATGCACCTTTAATCAATGCCACATCCAGAGTGTGAAGTTTAAATACACCAGATAGCATCTGCAAGATCTCTTGATCTGGAAAGCATTCTGGAGGATTTTGTCTGAAGAACAGTTTCAGACAAGACTGAGGTGCTCACTTTAACTGTTCAGAACAAACAAGGGACTCATTAACAACAACAAAAACAAAAACAACAACAACAACAACAACAAAAAACAGTGGTAGATCATCCAGGTAACCACACGCAGTATTGAGAACCAAGGGTTCCCAAATTTTTGAAGGGGGTTATTTTAATAATTTAAGATATTTTTTCGTGTGAACTAAATGTAAACATACTTTATGTAAAATATCTTACTCGGTACGGTACTAAATAAAAACTATCATGCATGTTGTAATTTTGTAAAAATTATTCACATTTTAAGATTCTGAAAGGCTTTGGCATGCCACTATATTTCCGAAATTTAAAGTTAGTTCATGCAAATAAAAACTAATTCTGTGTCCATTTATGCACTCTAAAGTTGTTCTCCAGCAACAAGCACGTGTAACACTGTAACAGTTATCAGTCTAAGAAGTTCTACTCGTGGAAGGATAGGAATGAATTTTAGGCCAAAATAATATGAAACCCGTTAACACCCATTGCATTAACCCTGAGTCCATGTACGTTTTATTCATTTAATTTTCATTTTGAAATGAAATAAGCAGAAATAAGAAAACGGTTCCTTTATTTGTTTTTTCATTTGTTCAGAAAACGAAAAAAAACAAGATTTCAGCTTGATTTTTTTTTTTTGGTTCCCGGGTAGAAAACGAATAAACGACCTCAAAATTTGTTTTCCACATGCGGGGGGTCACGAGACGCCTCTTTAGGCTGATTAGTCAACAACATCTGGACCAGGGTCCGTGTACTTTTTCGTTCATTCATTATTCTATTTCTGAATGAAAGATGAAATTTAAAAAAGGGTGCAGCTTGGTTTTTTGTTTAAAAGAAAAAAAGCAGAAATGGCTGTATTTTGTTTTCCAAATGTATTGTTGTCATCAAATAATAGTAATAGAAAATTTGACGCATTTCCGATCGTTTTTTAATTTGTAATATTTATTTGTACATTTATGTATTTCATTTGACTGATCCTATCTTTACCCGGACGTAAATTACACCGTCGTGCGGGTATCAATTATTATTGTCTAGTATCACTTAAAATACTACTAAGATCCATATTACTATCACACGAGCCAATGGCAATTAAATGCACGGATGCATAGTCAGATAATGAATGAAATACAACTGTTCACCAACAGAAGATTGTATTTGACTCATGCTGCATACGCAATGACAATTATGCCTACTGTAAATATAGATTTACAACTACGATTAGAGTTGTTTGCATAAAATGCACCGTGAACATTCACACGTTTGCCTAGCTGTGAGAGGCTACAATTTATCTCCATTAATAGCCTACTATTTTCTCAATTCTGCGCATAACACCAGAGAGATAATGATTCATGAAAAAGATGGTCTTTACTCATCTCACTTGCACAAAATAAATGCAGTAATAGAAAGTACAGAAACGCACAAAATACACTGAAATACACTGAGAATTATATGCTCCGTGCACAATATGGCGACCGTTGACGTTCGAGTGTGTGGGCATCGCGTTATTTGTGTGCCTCAATCCTGAGCTAGTAATTGTAAGTTTTGAGCACAGAGAACTATATTTTGCAAGCACATTACATTATATTTTGAACAGAAATTAACAATTAAACCTTTATCATTTGTATAGTACTAGACTCAATTGGAATACATAGACCTACACTTTATTGGCTCAATAATATTTATATTTTGAATGTTGAGCGTTATTAACTGTTGAATAAATGCTGACGCAAAACTTCGTCTTGAAGTGCATTCGCTATGTTTGTATAAGAAAATTCGTTAAGCCTATTAAATTGATTTAATATTCTTGATAATTTTTAGAAGTTAAAATTTAAGAAAAAAGGAATTTGTAGTCTATATATATTTAGGGCTATAGGCTAATCTTTTTCTAAACTTTTATTACACTGTAGATCGAAATAAAATAATTATTGATCCTATTTAACATCGGAGAAAATGAAACTATTTAAATCTGTATAAAGGAAAGACAAAATAAAACAAGAACTGTATTCAATCTGTATTTTTCTTGTAATCACATTACTTTTGACAAAATTACCTAATTATTGCCGAATGATGTTTGACAGTGAACGCATCTCCACCGCATATAGCCTATAATCGCTGGTGTCAGTCGCAAATATCCTATGCGGCTCAGGAATTGGGTCGGGTACAATATTGACTTTTTTTTTTGCGGTCGGAGTTGCGGGAGGGTTAGTTGAAAATGTCGGTCGGGTTCAGGTTGTTTATACATTGACCCGCGCATCACTGATAAATATCCATATAGGATAATCCTTTATTATATGATATCTGTGGAACTATCTACACCATCCCGGAAGCTTACTGAAAAAAAGAAAAAAATAATGACTACAGTGAGACTAATGGATTAAAACACATTTTGGTAAGTGTTTTTTTTTTTTATTATTAACTTAAAAGTTTGTGAGAGAGCACCTGAGTAAACTGCGTGAGAGGGGTATTTATTGCACGTTAATATGGATAATAGCAAATACATTTATTAAGCACGGAATCGTTTTTTCTTTGCGCAAACGAATTTTTTTTGCGATTGCTAATTTCTGTTCAAAATATAATGTAATGTGCTTGCAAAATATAGTTCTCTGTGCTCAAAACTTACAATTAGGGCCTACTCGCTCAGGATTGAGGCACACATAACGCGATGCCCACACACTCGAACGTCAACGGTCGCCATGTTGTGCACGGAGCGAAATTCATATCCACGACAAAATCATGGATCAGATTCATTACATGTTGTTTAAAGGGTCACAATTACCACATATATATTTTTTTCACATTGAGTGTTTTTAGGATTCAAGAGAGGAGACTCAGCACTTCATCGTTGTGTGCCGTTATGTACCGTTTCGTCTCATTCCCCGTTGATGCTGCGTACGGACTGAGTGGATGCAGAAGATCCGGGGGGATGACTTCAACCCCACCAAATTTTTAAATGCATATAATTCTCAGTGTATTTCAGTGTATTTTTGTGCGTTTCTGTACTTTCTATTACGGTATTTAGGCTATTTTGTGCAAGTGAGATGAGTAAAGACCATCTTTTTCATGAATCATTATCTCTCTGGTGTTTATAAGCAGCACACAAAGTATTTTACTACCTGTAAAAATACACAAACTTAGCTATATTAAATTGATTGTGGTACCTACAGTTACAAATGTAAAATATGTGATGATAATATTGATCGAGCAATTGATGTAAGGTAAATGAAAATATATGCGCAGAATTGAGAAAATAGTATTAATGGAGATAAATTGTAGCCTCTCACAGCTAGGCAAACGTGTGAATGTTCACGGTGCATTTTATGCAAACAACTCTAATCGTAGTTGTAAATCTATATTTACAGTAGGCATAATTGTCATTGCGTATGCAGCATGAGTCAAATACAATCTTCTGTTGGTGAACAGTTGTATTTCATTCATTATCTGACTATGCATCCGTGCATTTAATTGCCATTGGCTCGTGTGATAGTAATATGGATCTTAGTAGTATTTTTAGTGATACTAGACAATAATAACTGATACCCGCACGACGGTGTAATTTACGTCCGGGTAAAGATAGGATCATTCAAATGAAATACAATAAATGTACAAATAAATATTACAAATTAAAAAACGATCGGAAATGCGTCCAATTTTCTATTACTATTATTTGATGACAGCAGTACATTTGGAAAACAAAATACAGCCATTTCTGTTTTTTTTCTTTTAAACAAAAAACCAAGCTGCACCCTTTTTTAAATTTCATCTTTCTTTCCAAAATAGAATAATGAATGAACGAAAAAGTACACGGACCGACCAGTGACGCCATCCATTGTTCATTCAACAAAATAAAAGACCATTTTTTATGTAATTTATTCTTTTGCAGTCTTAAAACAACAAACGTACAAGTGCAATAACATTGAATACATCAAAATATAATATAACATACCTAAAAATATTATAATAATAATAATACAATTGGACAAGCAATTAGAAAATCACATGTACACAAGAAGTACAAATAGTTACACATCTTTCAAACAATAGATTTAAGGCTTTAAATAATTTACAGCTTGTGTCGCGTTATTTTTGATTTTTTAACGATTGCATACCTGGCTGTTTCTATTAAAATGAGAGTCAACAAAATGGGCTTTCCTCTATTCAATCTAACTCGTTTAACAGAAATATTTATTTCATAAATATTAATCTGCATTTAGCAAGTTTTATTTTGCTGTATGGTTTTTAATCTGAGTATCTGCGGTACCCAGACAGCTCAAAGAAGTGTCAAGAGTAAATGCAGCAGCAACTGGCCTCCCCCAGATAGTAACAGGCGCGCAGCGGCGGAAAGCAGCACAAACAGGGCAACAGCAGAGACAGACCCAGCACCGCCAGCCAGGGCACGCAGAACTGCTCCTCGCCAGTGTCGCAGGAGCAGGGGTCTGAATATGCGCCCTCCGAGTCGGACATGCAGTGGTACATTATGGCCTCGGCACAACACATGCAGCTCACCTTATGAATGCACTGCTTGATGGGGTTGAGCGTGTACTAGGGGTGTGCAAAGCAGCCGGTATTTGTATCTGTATTTGTATTTGTTGAGGGGGGAAAAGTATTTGTATTTGTAATTTGTATTCGTATTCGAGTAAAATTCAAAATAGGTGTAAAATCCTGTTTTTTTTTTTTTGTGCATTACTCTTATAATTTACGTTATAGTGTAAGTATTCTTTATCCATTATAATAATTATGTATGTGCTATATTGGTAGATGTTTTTGAACATGTAACAAGGAACCATTGTGAACATTATGAACCCCACCACCACCGTCCTTGTTGGAGGACGCTGAACAGACAGAATAAAAACAAATAATACTTAAAAGAACTGTTCTTCTGAATGAACTTCTTTCCCGTGGCGTCTGCCGTTGCTAAGCAACCATGACCTGATCTCTCAATGAAGACTCGGAAGCTTCAGCAAAGCATAAATGGATTTCCAGCATTAAAAATCTCTTGCAGTAGCTCTGCTATTAAATTCATGTACAGATATGATAAGCTGTGCCTCCAACTTGGCTGTTTTTCAATGTTATTAAGGGAGAGGGTGAAGCTGATTGGTTGGTTCTTGTCACATGACCTGCGCTGCGCTTGTGGCATTCTGAAAAGTTGAGATGTATTTATCTCGATGCGGCTCGGAAAACCGAGCGTGTAGCACAGTGTCCGCCTCGCTTCCATTATGAGCACGCATACCGCGCGTCTACATGTGAAACAACAAACTTGAGCGCGCATGTGAACAGCCCCTAATGGAATAATCTCCTGATCAAACTCTGCTTCCCAAAAGCTATAAACTGCCTCTGGAACCCAGTTAAGGTACAAAAATCTATTCAACAAAAATAGTGATGCAGTGAAGTCTTTTTTCACCCAGCCGAGTCCACTGTGTGTAGCAGCCTGTGTCAGTCATCTCTTTTAACCCCAGCCCCAGACTCCTGAATGTCACTCACTCACATGGGCATGCACTGACTGCAGTCTCATGAGGAAACACAGCCTTTTGATATAAAGTTTTTCTTGTTCACAAATACAAATATTTTTTAAAGTATTTGTTCGAAATAAGTATTAGTAAAAAACACGCTATTTCTGCCTTTCCGAATACCGTATTCGGTTCGGCTCCACCCCTAGCGTGTACCATCAGTTGTCCTCACAGTTGAACATCTTGCGGCAGTAGATGCAGCACGAGAGGGACAGCCAGGACGCCTTGCCCTTGCTGAGGGCCGATGGCTGCCGCCATGCCCCTTGCCATCCGGCTTGGAGAAAGCGGTCGAGGCGTCTGGTTCCTCGTGCTCCGGGTCCTGCTTCCACAGCAGGACGTCCTCCCACGGGTTGATGCGGACGATCTCCTCCTCATCCACGTGAAAGCTCACATGACCCCTGCTGTTGAAGGAAACCTGCGAAACCAGAGACATGGAAACCTGGTCAACGGAACACGAACATCAACAAAAAAACACCCAAAAGTGGGTTCACATTTCTGCACTATTGTCTTTTATTGTCCTGTGTGTTTTGGTGAAAGGCTGAGATAAGGTCTGTGTTTAACACAAGCTTCAGATATTTTCCTCTTCTACTCTAGGAGAAAATTCAAACACTTACTTTACAATCAGAAATAAAAACAGACACAAAAACAGCCAACTTCAAGGCCTTCATCAGACCTGCTGCACTGTAAAAAAAAAAAAACGGAAATTTACTGTTTTATTTTACAGTTTTTTCACGTATTTTTGGAAATACAGTTAAAAAATGTAAAATTTCAGAATTAAACTGTAAATAAAAAAACATGTCAATGTGCATAAAATTTTTTTCCACATAACACCAGTACACATACACACACATATAGAAATACATATACACTTGTGTTCGTTATATTTATCGTATGTATATATATATATAGTGTGTGTGTGTGTGTGTGTGTGTGTGTGTGTGTTCCCCCCCATTCTAATTCTTAACATTTTCTTGAAAGAGCTTTTTTCTTATTTAATGAAATCCCTGCTCACCTAAAATAAAACTTTGTGTGTATATACAGATCAATCTAGAGGTGTGCCAAACACTGGGCATCAGCAGGAGCTTAAGTGCACCATACCACCACAGACAAAT
>NW_027394794.1:0-13638 GCF_049309525.1 Garra rufa | reverse complement strand
TCAATTCGATTCAATATCATGATGCTATATAATGTAATCTAATGGAAAACTGTGAGTGGCACGGCAGGAGTTTCTGTCAGCTGTTTTTTAAAAAGAGTGCTAAGTACATTTTATTGTCACAAAAGTTATTTGAAATATGAAAGTATTTACTTGCATTTAAGATTTGTTTAATGTATTTAAAATTACCTTTGTAAATGTAATTTGATGCGGACAATAAAAGGGTGATGTCTTATCTTTTACTCTAATATAAATGCCTTCTAAAGAAATGTGATGGAAACAAATGAGTGTTTATCAGTATTTTTTTTTTGTCTTTCTCTTGTCTTTAAATGTGTACATTTACAAACATATGAACTTGAGCCCTAATAAAGTTTTTTTTATGCATTCCTTTCCTCACAAATAAACAGAGCAGCTGCAACAAACATGTATGAAAACTAAACAGTGTGTGTGTTATCTTTTAATGTGAAACTTTGATAATATCAGTTTAATTTAAGCTGCTACTGCAAATTAATAAAATGCTATTTTTATTGTAAATCATTTGTACTTGTGCTGTCCAATCCTAGCAGTGAACATTAACATTCAAATAAAAAAGAGACAATTCTTTAAAAGATGTTTTTAAATCAGAGCACTATAAGAGTAGAAAATGGCCTTTTGAAAAAGAAAGCTGCAGGAGGGCAAGTAGAAAAACACCTGCCAAAGACAAATGAATTGAGAAGATGTAGAGGACAGTTCATAGGATAGTTCAGCTTTGAGAATGAAAACCAACCTGTTTGTTCTTCAGTATCTTCTTGTTTGACTCTGAATGTTTCTTCAATCTTCATGTCTCCAATCTCCTCTTTAATAAACGCCATCTTTATAATAGTGTCACGTGGATCTCAGTTGCTCCAGCAGGAGTTTTTCCTGTGTGTTTGGAAACTGTGTCCTGATTAAGATGAGAAAAATCAACAGAAATAAAAATAAATAAAGTCCAGTAGTCAGTGCACTGGTAAGTGAGTCAGCGTGATAGTTAATGGACTTCAATGATTTGATAAGACAAACACTCAAAAGTTTACCTTACTATTCAGTCCGGTTTTTAATTAATATATTACATAAAATATAATAGCTACTGTATTTTAAGGTTGTCATTACAACAACAACAAAAACATTTGCAATTGTTTGTAAAAGTTGTCATTTCTCATGTTTGAGTTTGTTCTCGTTGTATTTCCACTGTTTTGAGCAGCAGGTCTCTCTCAGCGAGCGGCGATTCGAAACAGTGAATCATTTTGTGAATCAACCGATTCAATTGACTCGGAGTTTGTAATTCGTGTTTCTGATCTGAATCACTAACAGAGAGAGAAAATAGGCGCTGTGTGGATGCGCTTTACTCACAAAATAACGGTAATTATTAGATACAATATTGCAATGTTACACGCACTAATTATAAAGTTTAAAATCGCGAGTAAACCATATAAACTAGGCTGAATGCGTTGTATGAATTTAAACACTTTAAATGATAAAGACTACAAACCTTTCTTCAACTGAAAGCATACACTGATGCAGGAGCGCGGAGCAGCCTTATGACGTCACACCACCCGCTCAAAATATAAAAGTCCTGTTCACGCGCTTCTGTGTCTACAATCCAAAAAGTGCATAGATATTTACAGTGACACACATGAACAATAAAACATGTCAATGGTATTTAGAGGTTTATTCTTGGAGAAATACATATTAAAATGTATAAAGAAATTATAAAAATATTATTTTACAAAAATTTACAATTGGTAATATTTATTATTTTAATATTTTTCCAAATGTATTAATTCTTTTCATATATGTGACCCTGGACCACAAAACCAGTCATAAGGTTAAATTTTACAAAAATGAGATATATACAACATATGAAAGCTCAATAAATAAGCTTTCTATTGATGTATGGTTTGTTAGGATAGGACAATATTTGGCCGAGATACATCTATTTGAAAATCTGAAATCTAAGGGTGCAAAAAATCAAAATACTGAGAAAATCACCTTTAAAGTTCTCCAAATTAAGTTCTTAGCAATGCATATTACTAATCAAAAATTACATTTTGATAGGTTTACAGTAGGAATTTTACAAAAAATCTTCATGGAGCATGATCTTTACTTAATTTCCTAATGATTTTTGACATAAAAGAATCAATACTTTTGACCCATACAATGTATTTTTGGCTATTGCTACAAATATACCCCAGCGACTTAAGACTGGTTTTGTGGTCCAGGGTCACATATATATAGTAAAGGCATAATTCGATACTGCAAAGTCAAAGTTTGAAGTGTCAAGAATATTAGATTATTATAGTTCGTTTAGACTAGAACACTGTTTCATTCTTATTTCGCTATATGGTACCTGATGGTTTTTTATTTTTTTTTGCTAAGAACGTTCCAAAACATTTATTTCGCCATGAATTTGACAACCCACACCCAACCACTCCCTATCTTGTACTTCTGAGTTTGAGATCTTCCCAGAGCACTAGACTGCTTCAAAGGCTAAAATAAAGGCGCCCACCAGTAGTTCAAATACAATACAGCTACAATAGAGGAATTACGTGCATATTGCATTCACACTTCTGCATTGCAGATTATGCAGTTTTCTGTTGCTATGTGGGTGCTCATTTTATTTTTTATTTTTTTTTACATTTAGCCAAAATATAAAGATTCAGCACTTCACATAAGCAATTTTGTCGTCTCAACAACAAATGCTAGACTAAGACACTCTTCTCATCTCCTCGAATGCAATTTTTTTTTTTAGCTTTTATAAATACAGTGCTGTATTATAAATACAGAAAACGTGTACTGTTTCAATCAACAGTTCTTTATTTACCTTAAGTCTGCAAACAAACTGAGATGCTTCAAACTGAGAGGCGGGAGGAATAATATGGTTTGAGGAGCTAATGGCGTCACAAAGTTTAGTGGCAGTGACGTCGCTTACTGACCCAGGATCAGTGATCCGATTTGAGCTTAAAGTATAGAAAAATATATAGCTTTTAGCTTTTGTTGACGCTACTGCGCTACTTGATCATAAAAAGAGCTTAGCCACTGAAAAGCTATTTGATTCAGAAAACAGCGAAGCTACCACCACGCTACTGAGAAATGTAGTTAAGCTAGTAGCGTCACTTCTTGTAGCGATGCTACTGCCCAACACTGACCACCAGTTGATTTAGATTTTTTTGGAGGTTGCTTGTTCCCAGGAGATTTTTTAAGTGCACTGCCAAGCCAGGACTCTTTTCCACATGATGTTTTGGATGGACTCTGAGAGGTTGTACAAGTGATTGGTGAGATCAACCAAATCAACAGTGTTCGCACAACACAGAATTGTTATATCAGAGGTACATTTTGAGGAACTGATAGCCATGTCTCTACCAGTACCCTTTGTTGCAAAATTGCTGGGGAGTGAGCACAAGGACAATACGCCAGAGAATATTAGCAATGGGGCTGAAAATGAATCATTTAAACACTTAAGAGACTGGGTTTTTCCGGGACACAACATAACACCGACTGTTACGAAACTTTCCTGGGATCATTAATAGTTACACCTCTAACATTTGCATCGCCCAATCATCGGTAACGTCAGTACATCAGTAAAACAACGTGAGTCACTCAAGGGACACGGTTAGCTTAATGCTAGTGCTAGCTTGTTACATTGCAATACATAGGATTTCACTTGCCACATAAAGAGAGAGATGACTGCGCTGATGATGGTGAATGATGGAGAAATAACTGCCTGATGATGGCGAATGATTTACCGATCTGGAGAATCACTGACAAGCATCTGAACTTGTGTGGTAAGAAGCACTCCCTCTGCATTGTAACTTTACACAGAGCACATGCATCACAGTAATGAGACTTAAATGTCGGCGATTCAAAACGGCAGATTCAACAAACCGCATATTAAAAGCGGCTAGAGCTCCGTAATTAAATATATATTTTTATCCATGCGCGAGCTATAGAGAAGAGCAGCTCTGTGAAACATCCAATCAGAGCAGAGCTCATTAATATTCATGAAGCTTCCAAATAAGGCAATAACAGAGCATTTCATTCTAGGGACAAATCCTAGGGTTGTAAATGGACCTATGCCATATACTTTCTATGTAGATATCAGAGAACAATTTAAAATATTGTATAAATGCATTCTATGGCACCTTTAAAGCTATGCTCGTCTTGTATGTAGGGTTGGCTTTTTTTTTTATGGAATTGGGAATTTTCTCCCATGGGTTAAAAGTTTGAAATATCGCATAATTTCCCTTGTGAAAAAAGAAGTGTACTTAATTGTATTGAAAGAGTACTTTTTTCATACTTAAATTCTGAAAAGTATACTTTTTAAAAGTGCAAAAATATACATTTGATTACACTGAGTATCTAAAATACACTTACAGTATGCAAAGGATTTGTCTAACATTTCTGTATAGCACAAGAAAGCATTTAACTTAAAGCACATTTTAAATTCTTTATTCTAATGAAGAGCATGTTTCAGATGGTAAAACTAGATTCAGTTATTCCTACCCAGTTCGGCTCTACTGTATACACCATTCACACCCTTTATACATTATTTGGGAGAGGTACGACAAATATACTGTCCTGTAATTTTACCATTATGCATTTTCTTTTAAATGAGTCAGTGTTTTCTGCATACATATGATTGGTCACCTCATATACAAACTTGAATGAAATATTCAACTGAATGTCCCTACACAATGGTCTTCTTAACTTCACAAGATTCTGCACGACTAAATTTTTTTCCAACATCACTGTAAACTTTATGGCATTTTTTTGCAGGCCCCATCACAGCCTCTGCAGTCTGATCTTTTCATAGCATTTATCAAACTGGCTGACTGAGGCAAGTAAAACACTTTAACAGGTAGAGCATTTAAAAAATATATCGTAAAGAATACAATTGTCACAAACTGGAGATGCAAGGCAAGGTAAGTTTCAATCACAATGTAGTTTATTCGACAAATTCAGACGCTCCTAACAAAAGACATCAATAAATGCAGTGCAAGTAAACGGGAAGTCGGGTCGCTCGACACCCAGTTTTCGACACACTGGTCGAGTTTTCGACACGCTAGTGCTTCGAAACAGTGTTCCGGAGCATTGCTTGAAATGAGGCCGTCACGTGACCTGTGGAAATTAAGCTTTGTTACCTCAGAGCGCAAACTCAGAGCGCGATTATTGCACTGTCCCATACCCGCTGTCCATTTATTCCAATGTTATAATTATATCCATAATTGTCATGCCTATGTTTTTTTACTAATGTCTGTTGTATTAATGTAAATTAAAGCACCTTGCAGGCTCAACCACTGTCCCAAAAAGAATAAAAGTCCTTCCTCAACTACAAACTTGTTTGCTTCTTGTAAACACCGTCCCTGTGAACGCCGTCCTCAGCTCACATTGTTTGTTTAATATCAATATGGAAAATGCACGCAAGAGACCCCGTTCTCAAGTGTGGGAACACTTCAGTCTGGACACTCCTAATAAAGGGTCATGCTTAATATGTGATCAAACTTTATATTATTACAATTACACATCATCAATGCCTCGCCATCTGCGCTCCAATGCTCTGGCCAATGAGACTCCTACAACAGAGCCCCATTCTGCACCAACTGGAGAAGGTAAAATGAATTCTAATAATTAATTTTTCTTTTGAGCAATAAAGACTGTATACTATCCACAAATAACTGAAAAAAAAAAAAATAAGTTAGTGATAAACTAATAAAAATGCAAGAAAAGTTACCCTTTTGAAGTTTTCATATTCTCTTCCAATTATTTATGTGGTGGAATATAATAACACTGAATATAATTGTATAAAGAAATCACTAAAAGCGTAGCCAAAGTTTCAAAGCCATTTGCTAGAACAACCATTGTTTAGCCTTTATGAAGAAGTCAACCCATTCCATGTTTGTCATATTCATGTCTTTTACACTGACCTGTATACATATTGTATCCACCTTTTTGTGTAAAATAACCTGTGTTTATGAAATTTGGGTCCTTTGCGCACCTATGTATTTTAGTAACCATTAGCTGGTTAGATTGTTATATTATACTT
The DNA here is from genome assembly GCF_049309525.1 of Garra rufa. Classification (NCBI taxonomy): domain Eukaryota; kingdom Metazoa; phylum Chordata; class Actinopteri; order Cypriniformes; family Cyprinidae; genus Garra; species Garra rufa. Next base: position 7,583 of record NW_027394794.1, on the reverse strand, counting down.
ATGGTATACATATAGACTATGAATTAAAAGCTAACTATAAACAAACACTACTGAATTGTGTCTACATCTACAATATATTGTAATCATCTGAACTCCAAGGGGTGTGCAGACTTTTTATTGCCAATGCACGTTTATAAAAAGATAACATTTTATGTTACCTATTTAAACACACCATGGGCTGATTTTGAAGGGGTTACTTTGAATTACTCTGCCAATAATGAATTGTACTGTGTATTATTAGCAAGAAAGAAGGAGCATGATGACACTCTTAACAACATGATGAAAAACTATGAAGATAATGGTCAGACACAAATACTGAGAAGAGAAGAAAAAGGCTATGGCACAAGTAAAGAACACCCCATCTGTCTGCCTCGCAGCTGATATGTGGACCTCCCTCACTATGGAGTCCTATCTGGGGGTCACATGCCACTACACTGATAGCAACACTGAGCTGGGAGTATCGAAGTTTCCCAAATCATATACAGCTGACAACATCAAAGAGGTTTTGTTAGAGCTGATATCGGACTGGGGCTTACTGATTCAGGTGCTGCCATGGTGACAGACAATGCAGCCAACATGGTTTCAGCAATTCAGAAACTGGGACTATGCCATCTCCCTTGCTTTTGATGATGATGAACTAAAGAATAAAAATGACAGATTTTCATCATTTTCATTTTATTGCTCACCTTCCAGCCACTCAAAGTAAGTATTTAGATCATTATTCACGTAAGGGATAATGTACAGGCAGCCGGTAGTTATCGCAGAAATAAGCCCCGACAGTGTGATCAGGACCCGCTTATTACACGGCTACTTGCCACATAAGGAAAAAAACTGGACATGAATATGAATTTGAAACCTTTTATTGGCATATTTGTTTTAAATTAACATTTTTATCCTTCCGCGAAACGATATAGTACCACGTGACTAACATTCAAACTATGTACGTTAGTAAGACAATTTAAATAGATTAATGTCCAAATTTTCCATTGTTAATTGTGGTTGTCCAGTGTTTGTCACAAGATGGCGCCAAACGGTAATCTTTGTTGGCACGGAGGGATTTTAAACATACAAGTAGTACCAGCTATGCGTTATTACTTTGGAGCGGTGATTATTTGAAAAGAACGAACCTGCAAATGTCTCAACTGACCAATCAGAATCAAGCATTCCAAAGAGCCGTGTAATAATTAATAATAAACAACTTTGAGTTCCAAAGTGAATGTCAAATACAAGTCCTGCATAGTAGTAGGAATTTGGAGCCATTCCTCTTGCAGAACAGTGAACCTCTCTTAAAATAAGACTTTTTTTATTATCTGGAAACTGGAAATTATTCTGACCGAGCTAAAAGACCGGACCTGAATGAGCAGTTGAGGACATTGCCAAGAATTCTCAGAGCAACTGACCATGTACTCAATCCTGTAGGTGAGATGATAAATTTTTATTTAAATGGAATTTCCTTTCTTGGGATTATATGAATGTGCTTTGGTTGATTCTTGAGGTCGAAACGATGGAAAATATTAAAACATTCATGTTTATCAAACCACTCTTTCACCAGACTTGCTGTGTGTATTGGTGCATTATCTTCCTGATACATGGCACCACCTTCAGGGTACAATAGGAGCTCCAGGGAGCAGCATGTTCATAATTAGCCGTGTTTCCACTGTCGGGCCAAAAGCGGGCGTGCTAGTGCGTGCCAGAGCCAGTCGCGTTTCCACTGTCACTTCCGGGGCCTGATCGTGCCTCGTCGGTGCTTCCTCAGGGCCAATGGCCCGGATTTTTCGGCCCGACGAAAACCTTGGGCCAAAGCGGGCCAGCCGGGGCTTGAGGCGTGGTCAAAGTGAAAGGCGGAGTGTGTCTGCGGTATGCGCATTTCGCTGTATTACTAATACAGGGCTCTTCTATGTATTTGGGCCGATGACATTATACAACGCCAGTTTGACGGCGTCTGCAGAAACAAAGACGTGATAAAATACATCGTTGCTGGACTCGCAATATCCAGCGCACCACATGCAAGTTCGAGACAAGTTGAAGAAATTGCGGGCGCACGGCGCAGTACAAAGCCATAAAAACGCACAATGGACAAAGCGGTGCCCAGAGAAGACACTTACATTAGGCAGATATTATATGGAAATGCCGTTTTGATGGGCACATTACTTAAATGGTTATCTGATGGGGCACCTTTTGTGTCCTGTGTAAACCAGGTCCTATTCAGTAATCGTTACACTATTAACTGTTGTTACAGATTTGTGATGAAAACATTTAAATGCCTGTCTGATTAGTATCTACTCGTATTTAAATTTGGAAAAATGCAAATAAGATCTGATGTATAAGTTTATTTACATCGCCCAAAAAACCCCACAGAAACTCACCAACACACCTTGATAAATTGTTAACATACACTGTACCTGTATCTGTACCTAAATAAAAGCATACAAAATTATACTACTACTTTTCGCAGTAGTGTGTAGATAATATGCTACATTTAGTTTAATGTAATACAAAGTTAGACGAAAGACTTGTGTGTCGGTCATAAAAACAAAGCTTCTTTTCAAGTGATTTATTAATGTAATATATTACAAATATTGCTGCTGCATAAACAACTGTTGCAGAGCACTTCTTGCATCAGAACAGACATCACCAACATTAGACGTTTCTGCATTCGCTGTATCCGGCTTCCACGTCGCTTTATTGTTCTTTTTCGCCTTGCAGCTAATATAAGCTTTCGCCTTAAACGCTGCTGAGCCTCCGTCTTTGCGTCTTGTTTTCGCTGCCTCATCATCCACCAAGAAAACACCGAAAGGAGCAAACAGCCGCTTCGGCTCTCTTCCTTCGATAATCACACTACGGTGACTTACTTTCAATCTCCCCGCTGAAAGGGGAGAGGTTTCGTGACGTTTGATTCAAAGAGGTGTGTAAAGGGCGGGCTTTAGGTTTGCGCAGCGAGGCTACTGGCTCGATAGTGGAAACGCAGCTTACTTTTGGTCTTGGTGCTTGCGACTCGAGGCCATTGGCCCCGCCCGGCACGCTCTTAGCACTGGCTCGCACTGGCCCGACAGTGGAAAAGCGGCTATTGACCCTATAATGAGCACAGAGCCGGTCATCAGGGAGACCAGTTAGGAAAGGCCTAATACACCTGGTATTGCCTCACGAAGCTCCAGGGAGCAGAGGACTTAACTCTCAGAGAGTTTCTTAAATCAGTCTCTATGTACAGTCTGTGTCAACATTTGTTCTTCATGCTATTAAAGGTTGTATCAGCGATTTCTAGCCTGAAACATAAAGTGTCAAATTCAGCTGAGCTTTCTTCATGATCCGCTCGCTGCCTGCCCCATAAATTGTCTGTGAAAAAAACGCGTCTCTCTGGTCAGCCTAGGGTCCGAGATATGCCAAAAAAACAATCGGCACTACCAACCTTTCCACAGCAAAAACAAACTTGTTCCAACCAATCAGCGTCAGGGGTTTGGTGTTGTGGCCTTTCGCTCCGCCTCCCTCACATCCCTGCACCAGTAGGAAAGTCCACAACACCAACCCCCTGACGCTGATTGGTTGGAACACGGTTTGTTTATCTGTGGAATAGTTGATAGCGCCGATTGTTTTTTGGCATATTTCGGACCCTAGGCTGACCAGAGAGACGCGGTTTTTTCACAGACAATTTATGGGGCAGGCAGCGAGCGGATCATGATGAAAGCTCAGCTGAATTTGACACTTTATGTTTTAGGCTAGAAATCGCTGATACAACCTTTAAGTGCAACAAATCTACTTTAAAGACACCATGAACAGCAGCATGATTTGCTAAACACACTCTGTGGGCATTCAATCATACGTACGCTGCTGATGTGGATCCAGTCAGTTTTGACTGCAAAAATTAGTAACTTGATGTAATTTACCATTTACTGCCATTTTAGTTTTTATAGTAAAAGTAGAATTTGGCTTGTCAGAAGTACTTGCTTAGATTTGATGTTACTTTCAAAAGTTGGGGTTCAGTAAACAAATGCCAAAGCACAGTATTTTGTTTGCATGCCCCCTCCATGACCTCACTTTCAAATGTTTGAAAACTCTAGTGTGGATGGAGAAAATTTTAAAACAAAAAGGCCGTTTTCAATTATATCCAAATTAATTTAGATTTAGGCTTAGTGTCCACTGGCTGTTTTATTTGCTTACCAAATAGCTAAAAATGAACAAATGTAGACAGCATGCAGTAAACAAATATGATTGCTCACATTTCAAGGTTTGCTTCTGTGCAAAATAAGTAATTTTCTTACTTTTGCATAATTAGCCAAAGTGCTAGAAATAAATGGTTTTAATATTAGAAGCAAATATTGGGTTTAATGTTTCAAAATTTATAATATATATACACAAATACATATAGGCCCAGGATGCTTCGATAGCAGCCTTAAGCTCATCCAGAGTGTTGGGTCTTGCGTCTCTCAACTTTCTCTTCACAATATCCCACAGATTCTCTATGGGGTTCAGGTCAGGAGAGTTGGCAGGCCAATTGAGCACAGTAATACCATGGTCAGTAAACCATTTACCAGTGGTTTTGGCACTGTGAGCAGGTGCCAGGTCGTGCTGAAAAATGAAATCTTCATCTCCATAAAGCTTTCAGCAGATGGAAGCATGACGTGCTCCAAAATCTCCTGATAGCTAGCTGCATTGACCCTGCCCTTGATAAAACACAGTGGTCCAAAGTACTTTTTTTGGATGAAAGCAAATTTTGCATGTCATTCGGAAATCAAGGTGCCAGAGTCTGGAGGAAGACTGGGGAGAGGGAAATGCCAAAATGCCTGAAGTCCAGTGTCAAGTAGCCACAGTCAGTGATGGTCTGGGGTGCCATGTCAGCTGCTGGTGTTGGTCCACTGTGTTTTATATAAATTAATAAATTATAGTACTTTTACCACCCTTAAGTATATAGTATAGCAAGTGCAGAAAGTCATTAAGCTCACACACAAACAGCCTATAAGGGTGAATTATTTAAATACTAATATATAGTAAACTACAAATATGTTAAGTATTTATGGTATAATAATTAAATAATGCACTCAATATGAATCGATAGGAATTTGAAATATTTTATAAAATTTAATAACTAGTTTTAAGTTTTATCTTGAACTGTAAAATCTATTAAATATAGCCTATATTTAACCAACACATACTTGTTACTGCTGTAGTTTTGTTACTCTGAATTTTGTCTGACTCATTTAAGCTCTTTTTTTGACATCAACTTGTCATTTGTTTGGTCCGGTTATTACTGTCAATCAATGACTGGCGTATATTTAGCCGATTTACTCGCAAATTTTTTTAAACTGCCAGTTGTCATTCTTGAAACAGTATACATGGACATTTGGTCCTCTTAGACAAACAACACTTTTCTTCGATTGTGAGTGGATTATGTAGAGAAAACGAACAAAGTACGCTCATATTACGGCACAGTACAGTTGACCGGAAACGACTTAGCTGGCTTTACTAAACAAGGAAGTATTTCGTGCATAAGGTCAATTTATTTATAATCTTCCAGTTACATTGTTGCCTTTCCCAGCAAGGTGGAAGTTTGACTAATATTTTGATTCAGAGAAATCAACTCATGGATTGAGTGACACTCTTTATAATCACAATTTGAGGGAATCGACTGTAATCACTCAATATTTGAAACTACATTAAAGCAGATGGTCATGTATGGCCACAGGAGTACAAAACCAAAAAAGCCTTATGGTGAAACAAAAAGAGATGAAGGATGCATAAAGGTGATCAGATGTAGCCCACATTCAGCTCCAGTGTGAACATAGACTTGATTTCAAACAGCTTTTTTCTCAGTACACTCTTGAACAAAGAACACAGACAAAGTCTTACATTTGCATGATTGTTCACATGTATCTGTAAGTCTGATGAAAAACATTGTTTTAGTACTTTGACTTCAATTGAATGTCTTTCAAAATGAATGTGCAGATGATTGTAGAAATTGCTCCTTTTTCTAAACCTCTTCTTGCATTGAAGAAAACAGCAGTTTCTTTCCAGAATGAGTTTGCAAATGACGTTTCAGGCTGCTTGGATGTGTGAAACTCTTCTCACACTGCAGACACTTGTACGGTTTCTCTCCAGTGTGAACTCTCATGTGAACCTTAAGGTTTCCTTTACGCGTGAAACTCTTTCTACACTGTTCACAGGTAAAAGATTTCTCTCCGATGTGAATGCTCAAGTGAATCTTAAGACTTGCTTTATATGTGAAACTCTTTCCACACTGAGGGCAGGTAAAAGGTTTCTCTCCATTGTGAATTTTCATGTGAGTCTTAAGAACTTCTTTTCGTGAGAAACTCTTCCCACACTGTTTGCAGGAGTAAGGTTTCTCTCCAGTATGATTTCTCATGTGGATATTAAGATGACATCTCAGAGTAAAACTCTTTCCACATTGATCACATTGGAATTGATTCTCTTCAGAGTGACTTCTCATGTGAATCTTAAGTTTTGCATTACATGTGAAACTCTTCCCACAAAGTTTGCAGCTGAAAGGCTTCTCTCCAGTGTGAGTTCTCATGTGGACAGTAAGGTAATGTTTCTGTGTAAAACTTTTCCCACAAAGTTTGCAGATGAAAGGCTTCTCTCCAGTGTGAACTCTCATGTGGATAGTTAGGTTTTTTTTCCATATAAAACTCTTTTCACACTGAGAGCAGGTAAAAGGCTTCTTTTCAATGTGTATTTTCATGTGAGCCTTAAAATCTCCATTTCGGCAGCTGTAAGGTCTCTCTCCAGTATGAATTCTCATGTTAGAATAAAGATTTTTACTTTGTGTTTTATTTTTTTCTAGTGATGAAGTCTTTTTATTCTGTGAGCAACTAATTGATTTTTCTTCAGTTTTGAAATCATGTTTCTCATTTTGATCTTTCTCTTCTGTTTCATTGAGTTCTTGACTCTCCTCTTTCAAAGTAATCAGGTCTGAGGTGAAAAATGTAAGTTAACAGCAGTTTAATGGCACAAATCAACAGACATCAAAACATTTAGACTAGTGCTGGCAATCAATTGAAAAAGTAACAATTTGACAATAAACAATTTCACATTAAATCTCCAAATTAAAATTGTAAATGGAATGTAAAACAACATAAAGATTGTGCATTTAAAATATGTGGCTTAATGGCATCTTTTACCAAGTAGCCAATTGTTAATGAAGACCAGTCTCATTGATACAAATACTGCTACTGATCTGTCTCTATTAAAGGGATAGTTCACCCAAAAATGAAAATTTGATGTTTATCTGCTTAACCCCAGGGCATCCAAGATGTAGGTGACTTTGTTTCTTCAGCAGAACACAAACAAAGATTTTTAACAAAAACCAGTGCAGTCTGACAGTCATATAATGGCAGTGGATGGGTAACAGACCTTTAAAAATAACAAAAAAACATGCACAGACAAATCAAAATTACACCCTGCGGCTCGTGACGATACATTGATGTCCTGAGACACGAAACGATCAGTTTTTGTGCACGAGCTCATCATCCTGCTTGTTACACATGTACGCGCTCTGGCATAGCATACGCAAACTCCGGAAGGGTAAATCGGTGATAAAAAACAGTCCCAGATGAATTTGCGCAAGCAAACGT
>NW_027394793.1:0-13641 GCF_049309525.1 Garra rufa | reverse complement strand
GCCTTCTACTTGCTCAAGGAGATTAGATGCAAAGGTGAACTCGTGAATTGCATTTTATGCATTTTATGGACTTTATTCCTTTTTCATTTATGGTATGCATATATTAGTTGTTGATTACTCTTGACTATCTTTTGTTAATAAAATGTTGTGTCTTCCTTGTGTTGATAATACAGTAGAGGTAGAGGTTCTACTAGTTTGAGATCCCACCAATCTTTCTTATGTGATGTACTCATAACCACACATGAAGTGACATCATCTGTGGCATTTTAATGTTAGGCCCAGTGCACATTGTTTGCTTTTATACATTTATTCTGCTGTTCTTCACTATTGTTACTTCTCAGATTGTGTGATAAGATCCCACTGTGACACTGGGTAAAAGTCAGGCAGACTGACTTTAATGTCGCACTGTATGATATCAGTGCCCTTCAAATGGCTGTAAAAGCCAAAGAAGTAAGGCTTTGGACAATAAGAGCAAATATCCTTATAATTTTGTGATGGCTATGCACTGATAAGCCACAAACTGTTATATCATTTATATTAAAATACATTTAATTAAAAATTACACCGAAGAACATTTTAGCTTTGTTGGTTTTAGTTTCTAAGCTAAACCAGCTACTATCCAGCTTGGCCAGACTGAGATGTCATCTTAAACCACCTCCACCAACTTAGACTGCTTTAAGCTAGAAATACTAGGAGATATGTTAAAGTATATAGAATCTCTAAACTGTGCTATAATTGATCTATTGTGTATTAACCGTAATTGGTAATCCATCAGTTAAGCTATAAGTATTTTTAGATTTAATTATCTTCAAAGAGAAAGCAAATTAATCCTGTAATCAGGCATCACAGCTGCCACAGCGCGTCTAACTGCAATGTGTATATGCTTCTTATATTATGTTATCAAAATTGGATCACTTATCCGTTATTCAGTGATAACATTATTGGTTCCTCACTGAAAGGCGTTGAAGCAGCATTCTGCATGACTGCAAAAGTCTTTGACACTGTTAATGCTTAATATAAGATTCATTGTAAAGGGAATCAACTGATGGATGTAAGCGTGTCACAGTAAGGAATCCAGTACTGCTTATTTTGCCCTATGGTTAAAGTAAGTTGTCTTTCATGGTAATAAAATGGCCACAAAATCATGCATTGTGCATCTGGTCTTAGAAGCTAAAAACAAGGTGCTATGCAACCATATTATATGTTAATGACTTATAATATCAATTTTAAATGAGCAAACAAAGAGGAAAAAATGTCAAGGGAATATGCCTGATGAGAAACAGCAAACAGTAATGACAGATAAATTGAACAATATGGTAATTTCGCAAACTATGTAGGGAATTTAAAACACAAAACAAGTACATTAACATGTTACATAATGAACTGAACGACACTCAGCTGATTCCAGTGTACAACAGATGTGTTGCATTCAGCAGATGAATGTCCAAATATGCAATAATATGAACACATAAATGATCAAAATATAATTTTCTCAGTCTCAAGTGATGTTTTGAAGAATGTTTCAGCTGCAACTTCTCATACAACATAAACACAGTGACTAGGGGCTCTCCAGCTAAAAAAATAAAATAAAAAATGCATATGTTTAAATAAGCGCGTGTGTCACAACGTGTGCAGGTGGTGAAGTGGTGGGGATTCAATAAGAGACCGGGAAAACAGGAATATAAACAAAAAACATTTTATATAGAAAAACAAAACAAAATCCAGGAAAACGGACAGAAATCCAATGAAACAGAGAACACACGAAGTAACATCATCGACGGACTTGGGTGTGAGCACACACAGACTATAAATACACAGAAGACAGGGTGTGGTTACAAACGAGATAACAAGGGGGAAATACAAATATGGGCATGACTAAATCAAATGAATACAAAACCAGAGGGGACAAAACGGACTAAACCAAATGCATGGGAAACATGGGGGGAAAAAACACAAGGAAAACAGAACAGATAAGACTATAATCCTGACATTAACGCCCCCCTCTGAAAAGGCGCGTCTCGCGCCGTATATCAACCAGAGGGGGAGGGAGGGTGGGCGCCCTGGAGGCCAGTAGGCAGGGACACAGGAGACACAGGATACAGGATGGGCCTCCAGGGCGGATCAGGGAGCTCAGGGGGCCATGGCGGATCACACAGTTCAGGAGGCTATGGGGTATCTGGGGGCTCAGGAGGCCATGGCTGGGCAGATAGTCCAGGAGGTCATGGCGGGTCAGTGAGCTCGGGAGGCCATTGCGGAGCGGACAGTTCAGGGGGCCATGGTGGGTTAGTTCGCTCGGGACGCCATGGCTGAGCAGACAGTTCAGGGCGCCATGGCAGGTCCAAGAGCTCATGAGGCCATGGCGGAGCAGACAGGTCAAAGGTATAGTAGCCCCCCCCCCCAAATTTTCTTGGGGACCATAGGAAGGCGTTCTTGAGGTGCGGGAACCAGCGGAGACTCTGTAAGGCTGGGAGGAACCAGCGGAGTCTCTGGGAGGCTGGGTGGAACCAGCGGAGGCTCTGGGAGGCTGGGTGGAACCAGCGGAGGCTCTGGGAGGCTGGGTGGAACCAGCGGAGGCTCTGGGAGGCTGGGTGGAACCAGCGGAGGCTCTGGGACGCTGGGCGGAACCAGCGGAGGCTCGGGTGCGGCGGCCATCTTGTCCAGAGGCTCAGTAAAGACTGCCATCTTGTCCGGGGGCTTGGGAGAGACCGCCATCTTGTCCGGGGGCTCGGGAGAGACCACCATGTCGGCCGGGGGTTCAGGCTTGGCGGCCATCTTGATCGGGAACTCAGACTTGGTGGCCATCTTGGCCAGGGATCCAGGCTTGGCGGCCATCTTGGCCGGGAACTCAGGAACGGAGGCCATCTTGGCCGGGGATTCAGGCTTGACGGCCATCTTGGCCGGGAACTCAGGAACGGAGGCCATCTTGCTTGCAGACTCTGGCGTGGCAGCCATCTTGTGAGCAGACACTGACGTGGCAGCCATTTTGTGAGCAAATGCTGGCGTGGCGGCCATCTTGTGAGTTGATGCTGGCGTGGCGGCTGGCAGGCTTGAACGCGGAGAGGAAGCCTAAGGTACTGGGCTGAGGACCATCGTGGGACTTGGGGACACGTGGGAGGCAAGGAGGGAGTGAGGTCGCTGGAGTGATATGCGGAGGGCACTGGCTGTTGGTGAGATGGGGTGACTGCATGTTTCCAGATGGGAGGAAGATTACCATCCTCCACCATGACTTGGAACAGGGAACCACATAAGTCAAGAACAAAATTTACAAAATTTGCTACGGGACGGTATTGTCGAATAAAAATCTGTTTAGAGGCTCTCCGTCAATAAAGACAAATCGATTAGTTGCTTAAAAGGTTTATTTCTCGGTGAGAAAGGTTCACTGTCGAACAGATACAGTGCCCTGCCCGAGTGTGACAAAGGAGGGAGAGACTTCCTCCACTTTATATCTCTTTGCACACTCAAGGTTACAAAATAAGAACAGCTGGTGTTTTCACATAAGGACAGGAAAGAGAAAAACATCCCTATAGATCATCCCTTCCAGGCATCCTTTGCCTATATTTCAGGCCTTCTGCAGCCCTAAAGGTCACCCTAAGGCGCCGTAGAGTCCCCAAGCATCCTGTTACTCCCTACACGGGCCGAGGCCCTCTCACAGAGGAGCCTGGTCATCACTTTACCACCTGTTGTTTTTCACCATCTCCAACATTCCAAAATGTTTCACATAAGCATGAAAATCACCCCTTATGAATTTTCACCGACAGTAGCAATCACTTGGAGTAATCAATTGGAATAAACTATCATCTTTTAGTCCCATCTGGAAACATGCATTTATCATCTTATTGCTCCATCTCACCAGATGGTAAACGCTCAGAAACTCCTCCACATATTCCTCCAGTGAACGCTCACCTTGCTGCAGGTTGAGAAGTTTGTCCTCAGCCCAGGTCATCTTGTTTTTGTCCGTCGATCTGTCACAACGTGTGCAGGTGGTGAAGTGGTGGGGATTCAATAAGAGACCGGGAAAACAGGAATATAAACAAAAAACAATTTATATAGAAAAACAAAACAAAATCCAGGAAAACAGACAGAAATCCAATGAAACAGAGAACACACAAAGTAACGTCATCGACGAACATGGGTGTGAGCACACACAGACTATAAATACACAGAAGACATGGGCATGACTAAACCAAATGAATACAAAACCAGAGGGGACAAAACGGACTAAACCAAATGCATGGGAAACATGGGGGGAACACAAGGAAAACAGAACGTACAAGACTATAATCCTGACAGCGTGAGACTTGAGAGCTGCTTTAAAGCAAATGAAGTCTTTGTTCTGTTTGTCACACAGTGCTATCCTATGACTAGTAACATTGTGTACGAGTGATATGAAATATGACTTTGTTCTTGACTGCTCTTCTAAACTGATTATATTTAGCATAAAATGGGAAGCTTCATCACTTACATTGCTCCACTTGTCTGCGCACATATTCCAGACCAGAGTGTGTGAGTAATGTGGAGCAGAGTTGTGTAATATAAGTTGTGTGATATAGGTCCGGTGATGTCCTTCAGGTTTTCTGAAGGACATCACCGGACCCTTACTGGACCCCCTGCAGTTTGCTTATCGAGCAAACAGGTCTGTAGATGATGCAGTGAACATCAGTCTACATTTCATACTGCAGCATCTGGACAAATCAGGGACTTACTGTATGTGAGGATCCTGTTTGTGGACTTCAGTTCAGCCATCAACACTATCATCCCAAACCTCCTCCTGCCCAAACTAACTCAGCTCTCTGTGCCCATGTCGGTCTGTCAGTGGATCAACAGCTTCCTGACAGACAGGCAGCAGCTAGTGAGGCTGGGAAAATTCTCATCCAGTACCCTTACTATCAGCACTGGTGCCCCTCAGGGTTGTGTCCTCTCCTCACTGCTCTTCTCCCTGTACACTAATGACTGTACTTCCAAAGACCCCTCTGTCAAGCTCCTGAAGTTTGCAGACAACACCACACTTATCGGCCTCATTCAGGACGGTGACGAGTCTGCTTACAGACAGGAGGTAAAAGAGCTGGCTGTCTGGTGCAGTCATAATAACCTGGAGCTCAACACGTTCAAAACTGTGGAGATGATCATGGATTCAGGTTCCTTGGCAACACCATCTCTCAGGACCTGAAGTGGGACATTCACATACACTCCATTGCTAAAAAGGCCCAGCAGAGGCTGTACTTCCTCCGCCAGCTGAGGAAGCTCAACCTGCCAGGAACTGCTGAAACAGTTTTACTCTGCCATTACTGAATCTGTCCTCTGCACTTCAATTACCATCTGGTTCAGCTCAGCTACCAATTCTGATCTCAGAAGACTACGTCGAATAGTCCGGACTGCTGAACGAATCATTGGTACAACCCTCCCTACCCTTCAAGATCTGTACTTATCCAGAGTACGAAAAAGGGCTGCCAACATTACTCTGCCTTGCTGAAAAAAACAGCTAATACCAGCCTAGGCTGGTTGGCTGGTCTTAGCTGGTTTAAGCTGGAAGTGGCTGGTTTTAGCTGGTCTCCCAGGCTGGTCAGGCTGGTCAGGCTGGTTTTAGCTGGTGGTTTCCCAGCCTGACCAGCTAAGACCAGCCTGACCAGCCTGGCCAGGCTGGAAAAGTGGACAAAACCCCTCTAAAACCAGCCTGCCTTCCAGCCATGACCAGCTAAAACCAGGCTGGTTGACCAGCTAAAACCAGCCAACGAGCCTAGGCTGGTTTTAGCTGTTTTTTCACCAGGGTGGACCCCTCACATCCAGCACACTCGGTTTTTGAACTGTTACCATCTGGTCGGCGCTACAGAGCACTGAGCACTAGAACGACCAGACACCAAAACAGTTTCTTTCCTCAGGCAATCCATCTCATGAACACTTGATCATGGAACATACAACACTATACTCTCTTTATTCATATTTCAGTTATTTATTTAAGGCACATACTTACTTCCATTCAAATGTCCTTGCTATTTTTGCACATTGTCTGTCTTGTATACTTGTATATTGTTCTTTTTATAGTATGTATCGTCTTGTCACTGTCATTCTGTAGCACTGTGGAGCTTCTGTCACTAAAACAAATTCCTAGTATTTGTAAACGTACCTGGCAATAAAGTTCATTCTGATTCTGATTCTGAAAAATATGAGAGCCAGTGTTCTCTCTAAGTTTGGATTGCTCTGGGGTGTGTTCAGTGGTGGACAAAGTACACAAATCAAGTACAGATACGTATAATACAATATTACTCCAGTAAAAGTAAAAGTACTCTTTTTTCAATTTTACTCGAGTGAAAGTACAAAAGTACTACATTTTTTGTGTACTTACGTAAAAAAGTACTGAACTATTTTGCAATTTTATATAGGCTACTTAATTCAATTTTATATTAGCATATATTTTTTTATAATCTTACTGTTCAAAAAGCCTTGGATTTTCCCAAAATAACGACTAGCCTACATGCAGTCAAGATATATTTTTGTTGTTAATATGGACTACGTTGATGAGAGTGATGTAGTAATGTTCACTGTGAAGCTCACATTGCGATGTACCTGAGAGAAAACTGATTTGACCATCTCATTTTCACCATTAAGAAAAAAAGTGTTTTAAAGCTTGTTGTTTTGCAGAACGTCACAGTTATAAATGATATGAGAATAAGGCCTGAAGTTAGGAAGAACATTTTAAGGAAAATGCAATTATATTTTCATAATATTCTTCTCAAACATTGTCTGTGGTGTAAAAACACCCCTGGCCAAATGCCCCCGAGGGCATCACTTCCCACTTTGATAATTACTGTAGTCACCATCTTCTGAACATCACGTCCTTTCTTTTTCCCTCAGATGTAATCTGTCTAGGTGGTTGATTATAAATATTTGGACTTCATATCCGAAAATTACCTCAATTTATCACCAGCACGCTTGTTAGCTAGACAGTTAGCATCAGCTAAAATTATTTACTTATTTCCAGTATGGTTATGAATAAACATTTATATCTGTCTACTAGGCTAGTTGATCCAAACAATATAAAAAATTATACCTTTAATAAACTATATAAAAACAGACGTCACATAGAGCTAAATGCGTAGCATTTTAATAAAACTGGTAAGGTTACAGCAGCGAGGAATATGAACGTGCATGAGTTATTTTATTTAATCTGTGTTATTTTAATGTTTCGTTTTTTGACCTAAAACATTGAGACAACGATGTTGATGTGTTTGCATTCAATCATTTCAGTGGGCTTAAATATATCACCCTTTACAGCAGATTTAGTTCAGAAACAACTGACAGTTACAATAATTAATCCTAAAATTCAACATAGTAACTTACTTTTCGCAGCATCAGTCGCGCGCGCTCATAAGATCTCCCTGTTCTTATTTGTGAATTGAGTTGACTGGAGACTCGCTCTAAACGGCTCATTTGAATCAGTGAGTTGTCGACTCGAGAACAGCTGCAGTTGGATAAGTCCAATTCGTGAATGAATCGTTTGTTGCGATTTGCGAACCGATTTAACAGGTTCACTGAAAAGAATCAGTTTGTTCATTAATCAGACACCGCTTCTGCGTCTCGGAGCACGTGATATATTATAAGGAGTAACGACATGTTTTCGAAATTTAGTGAAGTAAAAAGTATGATCTTATGCTTTGGAATGTAGTGAAGTAAAAGTAAAAGTTACTCAAAATAAAACTACTCCAGTAAAGTACAGATACTTGAAAATTGTACTTAAGTACAGTAACGAAGTACAACTACTTCGTTACCGTCCACCACTGGGTGTGTTTCCCAGAAGCACTGCTAGCCAACTATGGTTGCAAGTTCTGTGGTTCTCAGTATAGTTCAACGATTATTTTTTTCCCCATAAAATTATAGTTCCAACAAAACATTCTTAAACAGTATCACAATTCCATTTGGTTTGAACTACAGTCCTAGTATTGGGGTCAGAAGCATAGCTTTTTGTTGGTATGATGTGGACTTAATGCTCAAACAAGCAAGCTAACATGCAGTACAACTCAACAAATACAAATTTCATTGCATACACTCTTAAAAATAAAGGTGCTTCATGATGCCATAGAAGAAGCTTTTTTGTCTAAATGGTTTCATTAAGAACCTTTAACATCTGAAGAACCTTTCTGTTTTACAAAAGGTTCTTTGTGGTGAAAGAAGGTTCTTCAGATTATAAAAAGGTAAGGAAGAGTTGGTTCTTTAAAAAACCTTTGACTGAATTATCCTTTGTGGAACCAAAAATGTTTCTTCTGTGGCATCGCTGTGAAGAAACTTTTAGAGCATCTTTCTTTGTAAGAGTGTACCTTTTGGTTTGTCAAGAGAATGAAAGCAATATTGGATTATTGTGATGTTTTTATCAGCTGTTTGGACTCTCATTTTGACTCTCAATGCAGAGGACCCATTGGTGAGCAAGTGATGTAATGCTATACATTTCTCCAAATCTGATGAAGAAACAATCTTAACTACATTCTGGATGACCTGAGGGTGAGTATATTTTCAACAAATTTAAATTTTACATGTTTAATTATTCCTTTAACAGCATTTTTATATTGTTGAATCAACGCATTTCAAATAATTGATGTGAGATAAATTTATTAAGCTTTCAAGAAACAGTTGCAACTGTAGCTTAATTAAGCCACTGTTGCATCAAACTATGGTAATAGCAAAAAAATTCTATTACTTTCTGTAGCAGAGAATTAACATACAAAACAATTTTGTCTAAAATGTCAAAAAACTATTAACTTTATTGCTGTGGTCTGGTCACATTAAGTGTACTTCAAGTATAATTTCATAGACACAAAAGGTCCACTGTCTGTTGTCAATAGTGCAGTACAGCTCACACAGAAGTCACTTTCGAACGTTTAAACCACCCTGCTGAGAAACACCCACACACCCACAGGTGCACAGATCTACAGCAGTTTTTAGATTTATTTATAAAACCGATGTGGAAAAGGGCTAAGTGCCTGATGAGGTCCTACATAGACACTATACACACTTTTTGTGTCAGAGTCCTGCAGGTTTTTGGGAATCCAAGTAATCCCTGCTCAGGCACAGCACCAGAATTTTTTCTCTACCGGGGCTAAGGGAGTGCTAGTCCAATATGTGGGGGTGCTAAGAAAATAATCAACATGACGTCAAAGTTACTTCATAAAGTTTTTTTTTTTTTTTTTTAAAGAAAAGCAGCTATGACGTACACCATATTTAACAGAAGTATAGTTTAAAACTATATTTGGCCAAAGAATAGGCATATTCAACTAAATAGACACAAGCTTAGTGACCACAAGACATCGGTAATAAAGTTTTACATGCAAAGGTGAAAGACAGAACAGGACAGCTCCCATGCGCTCAGTATTAACAATGCATTGATTATGTATATGTATACATAATCAGAACTGTGCATACTTTACACTTGAATTAAACATTAAATGAACACCACATCACAATCTTAGTTATTATGTAATAGATTAAATGTAACCTAATGCTGGAAACTGTGCTCACATGATAAACAAGTTTATCTTATAGTCTCATCAGACCACAGGACATGGTTCCAGTAATTCATGCTCTTGGACAGGTTGTCTTCAGCAAACTGTTTGCGGGCTTTCTTGTGAGCCAGCTTCAGATGAGGCTTCCTTCTGGGACAACGCCTATGCAAACTGACTTGTTGCAGTGTGCGGTCTATGGTACTCACATTTGTTGCCAGCTATTTTGACAATAATGGCTGTAAGTTGAGTTGTTTTCAGGGGACAGTACATATATACTGCTATACAAGCTGCACACTGACTACTCTAAAATATATCCAAGTTTCATTTCTATAGTATTGTCCCCTGAGAAGATATACTAACACTGTTGCTGAAATGTGAGGGGTGTACTCACTTTTGTGAGATACTGTATGTATACGTACGTTCATCTGTTCTAGGGGAAAAAAAACAAACACTCTTTTAGCACCACTTAGTGGATATTTCACATCAAATATGTCACAAAACGTATGGGAGTATGTTTCTCACGTCCTGCAAAAAAGTTCCCACAGGTACCTTTTCGTCATGAGATCAGGTTGCATATTTACCAAAGAATTACATTTAACACCAGTTTAACATGCTACCCGCTCCATGTGAGAAAATGAGAGAGTTCACAAGCACAACAGAGAGCTATAATAGAGTTATTCATAGAGCTGCTAATTTGACGTGAGCGCCCTCAAGTAATTTGGATGATTTCGATTTTTTTGTGGTTTTAGACTAATTAATGTCAGTGATTCACATGAATTTCATATTTTGTTCTGAGAAATCACATCTCAAAAACTGAAGTGTGCTTTGAAAACTGCTGCACAACCATGACAGTGGTTGTCTAATTAAAGCAAGTCACAAAAACCCCTTATGTAGCAGCTTGTACAATCTTGTATAACTTGTAGAATTTGTACAATTTGTATAATATGCAGGGTATGTGCCAAGCTGGCATGCTCTCTGTGCTAATACAATCATCATCTGATCTGATTATTGCTCAACAAGCACCTGTCAGGGACGGAAATGCCTCTGCAGAACAACAAATGGGAAAGTGCACATGCAGCAGTTTTGCAAAAGTTTTAGGAGGTCTATGAAAGATTAATCAGATAGACAAAAGCCTTTTCTCTGTTCAAATTGTAGTTTGACTTATTCACTGCTAAATTTCTGCTTTGTTCGTCCTCATTCATTTGTGCCAAGACTGGAATGATTCCAAGACACCTTCCAAAGCTACTAATGAGAGAAATGTCTGTGACTTGCCAAATAAACCAAAAGATGAACATAGTTTTATAGGTTTCTTTTGGACACAAACCAACTCAATAGAGAAAAATAACAAAATATCAGAAAATGTGTATAAGGAAGAAAGATCAACAGAAATTAAAGGAATAGTTCACCTGTGAAAATTTGATTCATCCGAGATGTAGATGAGTTTGTTTCTTCATCAGAACAGATTTGGAGAAATGTAGCATCACTTGCTCACCAATGGATCCTTTGCAGTAAATGCGTGCTGTCAGAATGAGTCCAAACTGCTGATAAAAACATCACAAAAATCCAAGTAATCCAGACCACAGTACATTAATTAATGTCTTGTGAAGCAAAAAGGTTTACATTTCTAAGAAACAAATCTATCATATAAGCATTTTAACTTTAAACCATTGCTTTTGGTACAATACAAGTCCTCTATCCATAATTTTGCTTTCCCCAATGAAAAAGTTGTCTTGTGTGAATCAGAACAGAAATATACACAGATCAAGTACCACTTATAAGTGAAAACAGATCTAAACAAATATGTGGGTGGATTTTGATGTAAGAGGGCAACAGGAGATGGGCTTCATCACTAGATGAAAGGTTATTATGGAATATGGACTCATATTTTGGCCAGAAGTTATGGATTCAAGTTAAAATGCCTTATTATGAATCTGTTTTTTGCAAACACACATCTTTTCTCTTTACAAGATGTTAATTGACGGACTGAAGTGGTGTGGATTACTTGTGGGTAGTTTTGATGTTTTTATCAGCTGTTTGGACTCTCATTCTGACGGCACCCATTCACTCCAGAGGATCTGTTGGTGAGCAAGTGAGGGATAGCTACATTTCTACAAAAGTGTTCTGATGAACAAACAAACTCATATACATCTAGAATAGCCTGAGGGTGAGTAAACCTTCAGCAAATATTCATTTTTGGGTGAACTATTTCTTTAAGAATGCTTTAAAAATGTAAACTTGTATATCTGTGTTGGGCAATTGTCTTCGATCAGAAAATAGATCTATTTTAGTTAAATATGTTTGCCAGCAATAGACATAAACTTGTGATGCCTGTAACAGAGGTTGCCGTCATACTTCATCTGAGGAAATCGAGATGATGTGAAGCAGTGCATAGTGTATATGTTCACTGAACTTTATGTATGCCCTCAAAACAAAAGCAAATGCAATGTTCAAATGTTAAAGATCTCGTCCTTGTGATATTGATCTCTCACCAGCACTTAAAAGGGAGACTTTCTTATAATCAATTTTCTAAAGAAACCAGCGCCACTTCTGCCAGAACAGAACGGCTCTAACCCACTTCATGACTGACAGGTGTTTCAATGCTAGCGTTCAGATAGTCAGACAAAGATGTTTGGAGCACAGTAAACCCTTCACCAAATATAACAGGGTTTGCACAAAAATGTACTGATTTTTTTTTTTATTAATTATAATGTGAGATTTATTGTACAGTAAGGATGCCAAAACTGAGTGATGCTACTACAGTGTGCACTGTATCATTCATTAATTCAGAAACAAACAAATTAATATATACAATTTTAAAAATAAAGGTTCTTTATTGCCATTGATGATTCCATGAAGAACCTTGAACATCCATGGAACATTTCAAATGGTTCTTTTAAGACCTGTTCAATGAAAGGTTCTTTGAGGGACCAAAAATGGTTCTTTTGTGGCATCACTGCAAAGACACCAGTTTGGAACCTTTATTTTTAAGAGTGTGTCTACCTTCATTTATTCAATTATTAATTTTAGCTGTAAGCAATTGTTGCTTTGCAATCTTAGCATTATTAAGGATAGCTTAGATCAAGAAAATATGATCCAGGTCAATAGGTCAAGAAAATTGATTATTTTACGGTCTCTACACTGGCTACCTAGGTTCCGTATCATTTACAAAATATTACTACTTACCTATAAGGCCCTTAAATCTAGATTAAAGACTCATCTCTTTAGCCAAGCATTCACATAATGTATCTCATAACCTTGTACTTTAGTTACATCTGATCAAATGCTCATTAACATTCTTTAGCTTGGGTTGAACACATAATTTTTGACATCCCATGGTAACTAAGAATTACACAAGCCATTTTTGTCCGATATTTTTCTAATGGTATTGTCATGAACTTTATCCTTTAACATGTTAACTGAGGCCTGTAGAGTCTGAGGTGTAGTTCTTGGGTTGTGTGCTATTTCTCTGAGCATTACACGACTCAACTCTGATCTTGGGGTGAATTTTGTGGGACGTCCACTCCTGGAAGGAGAGGTGTCTGTTTTAAATGTCTTTCACTTGTGAATAAACATCAAATTGTTTGGACATGGCCGTATTACTCTTCTCAGATTGATGGCAGCAACAAATGCTTCTCTAAGATGATTGCTGATGTCTTACCTCCTTGACATTGTGTTAACACACACCTGAAGGCTCCAGACCAGCAAACTGCCAAAGCTTATGCTTTTATAGAGGTGCTCAAACTTGCTGATGATCAGTTAATCAAAGGTATTTGATTAGCAGTGCTTTACTGTTATTTACCCTCTTTATTCAAATGTTAACGGTAAGGGTGTCCTAACTTTGTCACACATGGCTTTTCCATTTTAGCTTTATTTTTGTTCAATAAATAATGACACGGTGCAATTTGTCATGTGTTGTTGTTCATCTGAGGTTTTATTTTCCAAATTTTAAGATTTTTTTTATGATATCCTGATATGGAAAACCATGAAATTCAATAATGTCCTAACTTTTTCACATGACTGTATATACTTATATATATATATATATATATATATATATATATATATATATATATATATATATATATATATGAATATATATATATATATATATATATTCATATATATATATATATATATATATATTCATATATAT
>NW_027394792.1:0-13644 GCF_049309525.1 Garra rufa | reverse complement strand
ATATCAAGACTATGGCCCACCTGAGCATGTTGTCGGTAAGGTGCCTTTTTCTTTCATGCTTTTATTTGTATTTACATTCGATTGCTGTTTCACTGCAAGACTCAGGTTATAATTGGTATTCATGCTTCTTGTGTCTCAGCTTTGGGAGAGTTTGTGCACCCCTGTGAGGATGATATTGTCTGCAAATGTGTGGCGGAAGACAACAAAGTGCCCTACTTCAACGCTCCTGTATACCTGGAAAACAAAGAGCAAATTGGAAAAGTGGACGAGATCTTTGGGCCGCTTCGTGATTTTGTATCCTTACATGTTATTGCATGGGATCTTGACAGTGCTGTCAGATGTTACAAAGACTTCAAAACTTAATGTTGACGTTACATGAAGGGTTCAAACCCTGCGAAGCCTACTGTTTTTTTTTTTTTTTTTAGTTTACATAAATTTCAAACGCCTCTTAATTATCAACATGTTGAAAAACCTGTTGCACGCAATCTTATACATTCCTTCTGAATTATACTTATTACTATACTATATTTTAGTAGTTCAGGCCTTTTAGTATAATTCTACAAATGTCCCCTTTCAGGTTGTTTTGTACGTCTTAAATCTTTATTGTTAAATCTTTAATGTTTTTTTAGAAAAACAATATTGTATACACATTAATATTGAAATATTTCAGTTAGTAATAAACTTTCTTTTTTAACTATTATTTCATATTTTAGAATTTGAAGTGGTAAATAACTGAATTTCATTTAAAAAAGTAGATAAGACCTTAACAAATTCCTCAGTATTTTTCAGTCAAACTTTCTGAAAATATGAAAGCATCCTCCTTTAAGAAGTTACAGAAGGTAAGTTTAGTCTTTCTGATTTCCTAGATGTGTAGTCTTAGTTTACAACCTATATTTATGCTAATTTTCTAAAGAAGTCCACTTCCAGAACAAAAATTTACAGATAATGTACTCAGTCCCTTGTCATCCAAGATGTTCATGTCTTTCTTTCTTCAGTCTTAAAGAAATAGTTTTTTGAGGAAAACATTTCAGGATTTGTTTCCATATAGTGGACTTTTATGGTACCCCGAGTTTGAACTTCCAAAATGCCGTTTAAATGCAGCTTCTAACGATTCCAAATGCGGTTGTAAACTATCCCAGCCGAGGAAGAAGGATCTTATCTAGCAACATGATCGTTTTTTTTTTTTTATTACAATTTATATGCTTTTTAACCTCAAAACCTCATCTTGTCTTGCTCTGCCTAAACTCTGTTTTTTCCAGTTCAAGACAGTTAGGGTATGTCGAAAATCGCCCATCTCATTTTCTCTCTCAACTTCAAAATCGGCCTCCATGGCTGTTTTATCTATTTTTGTAAAGGGTGTTAGATCTTTTTTGGATGTTCACTTTGCAAACACTGAGTTGGTACTTTTGCAGCGATGTAGGATGATTTTGAAATGAGTTTTGAAGTCGAGGAAGAAAAAATTTTTTTTTGACATACCCTCTTAAACCTGAAAAAAGAGTTCAGGCAGAACAAGACGAGATGAATGTTTGAGGTTAAAAAGTATATAAATTGTCATTTAAAAAACAAAACAAAAATAAACTTGTTTCACTTAGTAAGACCTATCTTCCCATCTTCGCATTTGAGATTGTTTTAAGCTGCATTTAAACTGCTTTTTGGAAGTCCAAACCCAGGGCACCATAGAAGTCCACTATATGGGATAAAAACTGAGATGTTTTCCTCAAAAACATAATTTCTTTATGACTGAAGAAAGAAAGACATGAACATCTTTGATGACAAGGGGTGAGAGCGCATTATCTGTAAATATTTGTTCTTGAAGTGAACTTCTCCTTTAAGTAGTAGTTGGGTTATAACATGAAGCATTACATGTTTGTTTCTTTTAATGCTTTTTTTCTTTTTCACCCCACCACTTACCAGCATTATTTCCAATATTAGATAATGATCACAGGGCTCACAAAAATTCAAAATCTCTGGTAGCCCTTTGTGCAGGTACTCTTTAGATTTTGGTAGCCCGGAAATGAATTTAACTAGCCCAAATAAAAAAAAGTCAAAAATATAGAAAATCAGATAGAAGTCTAAATGTCAATCAGAAATATTTAATACACAAATATCAAGGAAGGAATATTATTTCACTATGTATCTGCAGAATTTTTAAAAATCAGCTTAAGGCAATTTTATAACCCCCTTTAAGAGCTGGACCAGTAAAATAAACGTTTGAGTGGTGTTGGACAATGTACGATAACGTAAAGCAGTAAAATTACATGATTTAAAGTTCAGATACAGGTTTTCACAAAAACTAAATTTTATACTCAGGCATTTCATCCTTTAAAAGGGATAAATCAAGTATATAATTTATTATATTTATTTAAAGCATAAAGCGTTTTGACTTTGAAACGTGCAGCGCGAATATTTATTCAGTGACATCATTGCTTTAAAGGAGAACTCCGGTGTGATATTGACCTAAAGTGTATTGAATCATGATACCGAGTGTGAACGTACCTTGCATATTTTATCTCGGTTTGTGTCCAGCTGTCCGAAATCTGGGGTCAGTTAGCCGATGCTCACAACAGCTTGTCAATGAAAGTCAATCGGGCATCGAAGGAGCCATGTAAATAAATCACTGTTTTACGCCATTTACGAGGCACAAAGTAGCTCCACACTTCATCAGTAGACTTCCTAGGGCCCTGACATTTAAAATGAGACATTGAGAACTCAGAAAAAGCACCGGTAGTTTATTTACAAGAAGATTTATACAGACATCTTCCACCAGGAACAGAGCAGTCGCCGCCATCTTAAATGTAGTCACGATAAGTCGAGTGTCGAGCACGAAGGAAACTACAACCTGATACGTTGATAACCTGATAAATTCATTGGTGCTCCACACTCGATTTATCGTGACTACATTTAAGATGGCGGCGACTGCTCTGTTCCTGGTGGAAGATGTCTGTATAAATCTTCTTGTAAATAAACTACCGGTGCTTTTTCTGAGTTCTCAATGTCTCGTTTTAAATGTCAGGGCCCTAGGAAGTCTACCGATGAAGTGTGGAGCTACTTTGTGCCTCGTAAATGGTGTAAAACAGTGATTTATTTACATGGCTCCTTCGATGCCCGATTGACTTTCATTGACAACCTGTTGTGAGCATCGGCTAACTGACCCCAGATTTCGGACAGCTGGACACAAACCGAGATGAAATATGCAAGGTACGTTCACACTCGGTATCATGATTCAATACACTTTAGGTCAATATCACACCGGAGTTCTCCTTTAAGTTTAATCCAGCCCTATCGCGATTCTTGTCTTTCTGTCTCCAACTGTAAGACCTCTCAAAATTATAATTAAGACTTTTCTTATACTATTTAAAATATTTAAAACTTTTTATGGTCTTAAATTTGCTAACAACTGAGTTTGTAAGGACCTGCAGGAGCCCTCTCCATTAAGATAGCCCGTCGGGCAGGCTGGTAAAGCAATTTGGTAGTCCGAATAGAAAACACAATAGCCCCAGGAAGTCGGGTTATTGTTTTAGAATATCAAATGGGTTCTTATGAGATTTTAGTGGCTTCCTTTGACTGCCTCTTATCAGTACACTAGTATGTGACTTACAGTATTATGCATATTTTTAATTAGCTTTCTCTTTCTCTCCTCTTGCATCAGTTCTACATTGACCCCATGAAGCTGTTGCCCCTCCAGCGATTCCTCCCTAGGCCTCCAGGTGAGAAGGGGCCACGAGGTGGAGGTAGAGGAGGAAGAGGTGGGAGAGGAGGTAAGGTCACACAAGAAAACAGTATACATATGCTTGATCACAACTCTGGTAATAACATCTAAATAACTGTAACATTGTGATGTACCTTTAAAGGTGTAAACCCTAATATTTATGATGTATTTGCAGGTGGCTTCCGTGGCGGTCGTGGAGGATTTGGTGGACGAGGTGGTGGAGGAGGATTTGGTGGACGAGGAGGTGGTGGAGGATTTGGTGGACGAGGAGGTGGTGGAGGATATGGCGGACGAGGAGGTGGTGGAGGAGGATTTGGCGGACGAGGAGGTGGTGGTGGATTTGGCAGAGGTGGAGGCGGTGGACGTGGATTCAGAGGTAATTTGCTATGTTGATCATCAGAAAATAGTGATGAATTCTGTTTAATGGAAGAATTTATCCTAAAATGCCTTTACAGTGATATATTTTGAATATACAGTGGGTACGGAAAGTATTCAGACCCCCTTAAATGTTTCACTCTTTGTTATGTTGCAGCCATTTGCTGAAATCATTTAAGTTCATTTTTTTTCCTCATTAATGTACACACAGCACCCCATATTGACAGAAAAACACAGAATTGTGGCAAGGCACAGATCTGGCCAAGGTTACAAAAAAAATTCGACTTAACTTAAGGTTCCTATGAGCACAGTGGCCTCCATAATCCTTAAATGGAAGATGTTTGGGACGACCAGAACCCTTCCTAGAGCTGGCCGTCCAGCCAAACTGAGCTATCGAGGGAGAAGAGCCTTGGTGAGAGAGGTAAAGAAGAACCCAAAGATCACTGTGGCTGAGCTCCAGAGATGCAGTCGGGAGATGGGAGAAAGTTGTAGAAAGTCAACCATCACTGTAGCCCTCCACCAGTCGGGGCTTTATGGCAGAGCGCCCCGACGGAAGCCTCTCCTCAGTGCAAGACACATGAAAGCCTGCATGGAGTTTGTTAAAAAAACACCTGAAGGATTCCAAGATGGTGAAGAAGAACTTTTTGGCCTTAATTCTAAACGGTATGTGTGGAGAAAACCAGGCACTGCTCATTACCTGTCCAATACAGTCCCAACAGTGAAGCATAGTGGTGGCAGCATCATGCTGTGGGGGTGTTTTTCAGCTGCAGGGACAGGACGACTGGTTGCAATCGAGGGAAAGATGAACGCGGCCAAGTACAGGGATATTCTGGACAAAAACCTTCTCCAGAGTGCTCAGGACCTCAGACTGGGCTGAAGGTTTACCTTCCAACAAGACAATGACCCTAAGCACACAGCTAAAAGAACGAAGGAGTGGCTTCACTACAACTCCGTGACTGTTCTTGAATGGCCCAGTCAGAGCCCTGACTTAAACTCAATTGAGCATCTCTGTAGAGACCTAAAAATGGCTGTCCATCAACGTTTACCATCCAACCTGACAGAACTGGAGAGGATCTGCAAGGAGGAATGGCAGAGGATCCCCAAATCCATGTGTGAAAAACTTGTTGCATCTTTCCCAAAAAGACTCATGGCTGTATTAGATCAAAAGTGTCCTTCTACTGAATACTGAGCAAAGGGTCTGAATACTTAGGACCATGTGATATTTCAGTTTTTCTTTTTTAATAAATCTGCAAAAATGTCAACAATTCTGTGTTTTTCTGTCAATATGGGGTGCTGTGTGTACATTTAATGAGGAAAAAAATGAACTTAAATGATTTCAGCAAATGGCTGCAATATAACAAAGAGTGAAACATTTAAGGTGAGTTTGAATACTTTCCGTACCCACTGTACATTGATGTTCTGTAAGATTTTTTTTTTTATGTTTTTGAAAGATGTCTCTTAAGGCTAGGGCTGCACGATTAATTGCACGATGTTGTGAGGCGCGTTTAGTCAATGAAGCCGGTACTTTGATTAGTAGTAAATCTCCATCACGTGCGTTCAGCGTTCGGCAATTGACCTTATGCAACAGAGCGTCCTTTAGAACTTCCGCATAAAGATAAGCCAGCTTGTAAACTTCCGCTGAAGCTCATTTTATATGTGCTATATGTTAGATGGACACTCTTGAGACTCATCTACTGCCTCATTCTTATCAGAAACTGAGAAAAATTATAATTGCAACATTATAAACAATGATAGCGGCATGAACATTCAGTTTCATATTATTTAACAACATGTAATTTAAATGCAGAGCCCATAGATATATATACGGCGGAGCCTGGCAATCCCGTACTCTCTGTATCTGCATAGTTGCACATTTAAATGCTGACAGCTAAACTATCAGCTATCATAACGTGTTTACGCTAACTTTAGCTAGCTAGCGATATTTCTCTTCAAGGACATCTTAATCGTATTCTTGATAATCACTAACTTGCCTTTGGTCATTTACACATTTTTAAAATCTTGCAATATTTTAAAGCCTTTATTTTCTAACTCTACAGCTGTGAAATAAAATGTACTTCAAGGACTCACTTTACATTCATAAAAACGGCATCGGAAAAAAAATGACTTTTCATGGAAAACAACGTCTATTTTTTGGCTAAAATAATATGGAATTACCCATATAACCAATTGATGGCAGCAGAGGATTATTTATTATGCAGCTGCCTTTTCAACTCCCTATATTTTTCAAGACGTCTTGCTTTTCGATTTATTATAAAATTACTGGTATAATAAATTGTAGTACTTTTACCGCCCTTATATAGTATAGCAAGTGCAGAAAGTCATTAAGCTCACACACAAACAGCCTATAAGGGTGAATTTTTTTTAAAATACTAATATAGTTCACTACAAATAAGTTAAATATTTATGGTATAATATTACCAAATAATATTATAATATTATTAAATAATGCACTCAATGTGAATCGATAGGAATTTGAAAAATTTTATAAAATTGAATAATTACATCTTTTAAGTTTTATCTTGAACTGTAAAATCTATTAAATAACCTATATTTAACCAACACAAACTTGTTACTGCTGTAGTTTTGTTAATCTGAATTTAGTCTGAATCATTTAAGCTTTTTTTTGACATCAGCTTATCAGATTGGTCCGGTTATTACTGTCAATCACAGCAATGACTCGCGCATATTTAGCCGATTTACTCGGAATTTTGGCAAACTGGCGTTTGTCATTCTTGAAATGGTATACATGGACGTTTGGTCCTCTTAGATAAACAACACTTTTCTTCGATTGTGAATGGATTATGTTGAGAAAATGAACAAAGTACGCTCATATTACGGCACAGTACAGTTGACCGGAAATGACTTAGCTGGCTTGACTAAACAAGGAAGTAATTCGTGCATATGGTCAATTAATACACAGAGGCGTAAATCAAAGTACCGGCTTCATTGACTAAACGCGCCTCACAACATCGTGTGATTAATTGTGCAGCCCTACTTAAGGCTGCATTTACAATGGATAGCAGTGTGAAAATTATATCTGATGTACTTTTTTTTTTTTTTCAATTAAAACATCTTCATTTCCAACTTGCTTTGTAGGTGGAAGATGATGAAGGTCTCACAGTATGGGATATGTCTTTTCTTCTCCTGGAGAGATGTCCAGTGAAAAGCCAGAAGCAGCATTTGGGGCCTAACAGACTGTTAATTGATGCCTCTCTTGTACAGCTGAACTTTTTACTTTGTTTTGTACCATATGTGTATTTGTCTCCAGTACATTTTTTTTATTTGGTATACTGATAGGGCTGATGTTTTAAGTTACCACATCCTTGTGTACAAAAAGGGTGGGTGTCTCTACAACCTGGACTGGTTGGTTTGCATCTACTGATGGTTGGGCTAGTATAGACTTGAACAATATCAAAGTTATGTAAGTTACTAAATGGTAAAGCCAACTCCACGGATCATAATAATGCAACAAAAAAAGCATTTCAGTATAATGGAATGTAATAGATTTTTGCATTTGCAGAATTGCTATTTGTTTCATTTTGAATTCCATAAGACACCATAAACTTACAAAATAAAATCAATGGTATATTTACTGTATTTTTACCTTGGTCAGCTTGTTTTTTTACTCATTTTACTATGATGTACCAACATGTTTGTTCACAAATTCCAAAAAAATCTGCTATTGCTCAAGTGTTGAAGTGGAGATTCCTGATTCTGCCAAGCTATCTGAAACTATTTAGAAAAAGGAATGTGTACTAGTGTTATCAACAGCTGGACAAAGTGTTCAGTCAGGGTTTTTTTCAGATATTCAGTGTAGAACCAGATGGCATTGGGAAATTGCCTCAACTATTTTTGGAAAAACAATGCTTTGTCACTGACTACAGCTTAACATAATGATACATTTTGGAAGATGCTGATAAATCGAATAGAATTTCCAAGTTTAATACAAAAACAATGGGACATCTCTGACATCCCACAGTTCCTAATTGATTCTGATTATTAAATGATACTAATACACAAACTTTTTGGAACTACTAAAATTGTAAACTTATGTGGATGATTTCCAGCCATTGTGTCACATGTGACCCTGGGCCACAAAATCTTGAAGTTGCACTGGTATATGTGTAGCAATAGCCAAAAATGCATTGTATAAATCCAAATTGTTTTTCTTTTATGCCAAAACTCATTAGGATATTAAGTAAAGATCATGTTCCATGGAGATATTTTGTAAATTTCCTACTGTAAATATATTGAAACTTCATTTTTGATTAGTAATATGCATTGCTAAGAACTTAATTTGAACAACTTTAAAGGCGATTTTTCTCAATATTTTGACCTTTTGGCACCCTTAGATTTTAGATTTTCAAATAGTTGTATCTAGGCAGAATATTGTCCTATCCTAACAAACCATACATCAGTGTAAAGCTTATTTATTCAATTTCAAATATTTGACACATATGACTGGTTTTGTGGTCCAGGGTCACATATTTTGTAAGAAGGGTGGCAGTCTCCCCTTTTACTGATTAAATGATAAGGTGAATTATACTTTTTTATTAGGTTTTAGCCTGATGTCATTGTTGAAGTACATTTTTCTCTGTAAAATATATGGTAATTCATATAACTAATTACATATTTACAGTGTACAGGCACCAGAAATGCTTTGACAGGCTATTTCTAGTTTTAGGGAAAGCTGCTCTTTGATTCATTACTTAACAATTCAAAAGATAAATCGTGTAGCAACAGGCCAATAAAATCCAAAAGCGCTGCTTGCGCTGAGAAAAACAACGGACTTTGCTCAAGCGTAACCACGTCCTGCTCTCTCATTGGTTAAAGAAAGCGTTCTTCAACTTGCCACACCTCTCCTTCCCTTCCTCTCGTGGTGGAAGAAAAGCATGGACACAACTGGGAAAGTAAGTTGGCAGCGAATTTTGCCCTAACCCTTTGAACTACGTAAAGTATTTGTGAATTTGTGAAAGGGAATTTGGACGCGTTTAATGTTACGTGTTTTGCAGTGTTCGTGAAAAACGTCGATTGTCAAAGACGTTCAATCAAAAACGGTGTCAAATATGTAGCAGCACCACTTGTCCATGACAGGAGTGCTGATTTAGGTGTACAAAGAACCTTTGTGCTGCTCTGACTTGTTTTCTGTATCTAGATATGTGACAATGCATGCATAAAAGATCAGAAGCATGTTAGCCTAATCTCTTCATTGTTGCATCCAAAGGGCTTTCAGCATAGTTAACGTTGTTACAGCATATAAATAGGGGTTCGCCATATATTGGGAATATTTTGCTATACTGTACATAAATTGTATTAAAAATCACGTTTTTGTGCGTCTAACTGCATTTCAAACAGCTCTGTTTGTTTTATAGGGAATTGAGTTACCAAAACATCTCCATTAGGACTATTTATAAACTAATATCTTCTCAATTAAACCTCAGGTGATCAAATGCAAGGCAGCAGTGGCCTGGGAGGCTGGTAAGCCTCTTTCCATAGAGGAGGTGGAAGTAGCTCCACCTAAAGCCCATGAAGTTCGAGTGAAGGTAAACCATTAATCTGAACATTGCACCTCTTGACAAAAGCAATCGCTTATTTGATGTGCATAAATTATACTGTAGATGACACAAAATACTTTGGTGCATCATAAAACCTGTTTTTAAGATTTTAAACTGACATATCCAAGAATTATGAGATCTGATACAGTCAAGAATTAATTTTCTAATTGCACCGGCTCTACTAAAGCTGTAGCAAACTGGTTTGCAGCTGCACCCTGTCAAAAGCATCTTGTTTTGTGACAGATTTACACTGGGCAGGTGCACCTCTGTTCAGTTTTGACCCTGCTGTCTTGTGTCGAGCGTGATTATGCATGTGTTTGTGTTCCTTATTAAAATAATTAAGCAATCAAGTCATTTATAGAGAAAAATGAATAGCTGTTCAAAATCTGTAATCGTGACAAGTCTTATGTGGTTGTGTGTTTTAGATTCACGCTACAGGTGTGTGTCACACTGATGCCTACACTCTGAGTGGAAGTGACCCCGAGGGCTTGTTTCCTGTCATCCTGGGTCATGAGGGGGCAGGCACTGTTGAGAGTGTTGGTGAAGGGGTCACCAAATTCAAACCAGGCATGTCAAAATCGACTATGCACCCTTACGTGAATGACATTCAATGTGTAAAATGTAAGCAGTTTTGGGACTTAAAGCTAAATCCTAAAGCTCTCATTTTTTTGTAGGTGATACGGTTATTCCACTGTATGTACCCCAATGTGGAGAGTGCAAGTTTTGTAAAAATCCTAAAACCAACCTGTGTCAGAAAATCAGGTAATTATGAATGTAATTTCATTAGCACTTTTCCTTTATGAAAATACACTACTGTTCAAAAGTTAGGGTCAGGAATATTTTTATTTTGTTGGAAGAAATTTCGATAATTCCCCCATGTCATCCAAGATGTTCATGTCTTTCTTTATTCAGTCAAAAAGAAATGAAGGTTTTTGAGGAAAACTTTCTATGATTTTTCTCCATATGGTGGACTTCAAAGGGAACCAACGGGTTGAAGGTCCAAGCTGTAGGTTCAAAGGGCTCTACACAATCCCAGCTGATGAATAAGGGTCTTATTTAGTGAAACGATTGGTCATTTTCTAAAAAATAAAATATAAAATATATACTTTCTAACCACAAATGCTCGTTTTACACTAGCTCAACCTAGGGCTGACATAGGCGGAAGTATTGACCTAGTGTTTACAAAGCGAACGTGCAAAGAAAGTCAAACACCTTTTACAAAAAAGGTAAAACAACAATCAGGGTTCCTATGGGTCATGGAATTTCTGGAACTTCATGAAATTTTAAAACATTGGACATTTGGCTTCGAGTGGGAACCCTGAACAATGTCGGACGATTTTGAAGTTGGAGGAGAAAATGAGATGGAGTTTTTCCACCCTACCCTACCTTTATGAACCAAAGTACACAGGCGAAGAACTAACTGCGCGTGACCTTTTCAATGTGATTACGTAATGCGTGAAGTCGCACATCACAGAGCTAGTGCAAGAGCATTTGTGGTTAAAAAGTATAGAAATGTTTATTTTTTTTGCTAGATAAGACCCTTATTCCTCATCTGGGATCGTGTAGAGCCCTTTAAAGCTGCATTGGAACTGCAATTTGGATCTTTAACCCGCTGATCCCCATTGAAGTCAAATATATGAAGAAAAATCCTGGAATGTTTTCCTCAAAATATTGTTTTCTGTTTTCAACATTGAAAAATGTTTCTTGAGTACTAAATCAGCATATTAAAATGATTTCTGAAGGATCCTGTGACACTGAATTCAGCTTTTCATCACAGGAATAAATTACATTTTAAAATATATTAAAATAGAAGAAAAAATTAAGTGTTTTTACTATATTTTTGATCAAATAAGTGCAGTCTTCGTGAGCATGAGACCAACCCCAAACTTTTGAATTGGAGCTTAAGTCTTTTTATTATTCATGCTAACTAAAATAGATTGGTTTGTTGATATAGTTGTAATTATTTTTTTTTAGGGTGACCCAAGGTCAGGGTCTGATGCCTGATAATACCTCCAGGTTCACCTGTAAAGGAAAGCAGCTTTTCCACTTCATGGGTACCAGCACCTTCTCCGAATACACAGTGGTGGCTGAAATCTCTTTGGCCAAAGTGGATGAAAATGCCCCCCTGGACAAAGTGTGTCTGCTGGGCTGTGGCATCTCCACTGGATATGGAGCTGCCATCAATACTGCTAAGGTCTGCTTTGTTTGAGTAAAGTAAAGGGTTAGTTCACCCAAAAATGAAAATTAGACCATTATTTACTCACTCCCCAGGCATCCTAGCTGTATATGACTTCCCTCTTTCAGATGAATCCTATCAGAGTTATATTAAAAATGATCCTGGCATTTCCAAGGTTTAGAATGACGTGGGCAGGTGTTTCTCTTCATCAGTCCAAAACAAATCCAAGAAAGTGCATCCATCCATAATAAAAAGTGCCTCACATGGCTCCGGGGGGTGAATAAAGAGCTCCTGTAGTGAATCGATGCATTTTTTGTAAGAAAAATATCCATATTCGACGAGTCTGGTTTTCCTTTGCTAAAGTAAAGAAACTTTGCTTCCTTTGCTTCTGTAAACAAACATTGGTTTGTGCGAGACTCACCGGCACATGCGTAACGCATACGTCTTACGTCATCCACCCTGAAGGGCTTCCATATGTGATCAGTTGGCGAAAGCTTGATTAAAGTGATTATTACAATTTAAATATGAAAAAAATGGAAAAAACACATCAGTTCGATAAAGGAGGCCTTTATTCACCTTATTCACATTATTGTTTTGGACTGATGACAAGAAACACCCACTCATGCCATTCTAAAGCTTGGAAGTGCCAGAATAATTTAATTCAGATCAGATTTGTCTTAAAGAAGGAAGTCATATACACCTAGGATGCCTGGAAGGTGAGTAAATAATAGGCTGTTTTTAATTTTTGGCTGAAGTATACTTTTAATTAGTATTTCTATATATTTGAATATTTCCTGCTGCCTCAAAATGAACTTGTATTCACCCTGGCAGGTTGAGGCCGGCTCTTCGTGTGCTGTGTTCGGTTTGGGAGCAGTGGGGCTTGCAGTCATTATGGGCTGCAAGTCAGTCGGCGCCACCAGGATCATTGGCATTGACATCAACCCAGACAAGTTTGAAATTGCCAAGAAGTTTGGAGCCACTGAGTTTGTGAACCCCAAGGACCACAGCAAGCCCATTCAGGAAGTGCTGGTGGAGCTGACAGATGGAGGAGTTGACTACTCTTTCGAATGCATTGGCAATGTTGGCATCATGGTGAGCTGCAGAGACATCAGCCGTTTAGTTAGGGATGAACAAAAGCCGGCTAATGCAGCCACCCAGCTGTGTACTGCTTAGTCGAAGTCGTCATTGTTCTACAGAATATTTGCTTCCATGGTAACTCAAAATTAGAGCCAAAATAATTATCACTATGTGTACCAATGTGAAGTGCATAATTGCCCTATTGTTTTATAAAGCTGAGGTTCAGGATGACCATAATTGTTGTTATGTTTCTTGTTGTCATGTTTGAATTCAGAGAGCTGCTCTTGAGGCTTGTCACAAAGGCTGGGGAATCTGTGTCATTATTGGTGTGGCAGGAGCAGGGCAAGAAATCTCCACCCGCCCGTTTCAGCTGGTCACAGGGCGTACATGGAAAGGCACAGCTTTTGGTGGTGGGTATTTAATTTAATTTAATTTTAATTTAATTTAATTTAATTTAATTTTTAAATTAATTTAATTTCATTTTATTTTTAAATTAATTATTTTTTAATTAAATTATTATTTTTTTTAAATTAGATTAAATTTAAGTTCAACTTTTT
Source organism: Garra rufa (assembly GCF_049309525.1). Classification (NCBI taxonomy): domain Eukaryota; kingdom Metazoa; phylum Chordata; class Actinopteri; order Cypriniformes; family Cyprinidae; genus Garra; species Garra rufa. The sequence goes on along the minus strand of NW_027394792.1, from coordinate 174 downwards.
TAATTTGATTTGATTTAATTAGATTTTTTAATTTTAATTTTTAATTTTAATTTTATTTATGTAATTTAATGTGAATATTTTTTAATTAAATTAATTTTTAATTTCATTTAATTAAATTCTTTTGAATTATTTATTTTTATTAAATATTTTATTTTATATTATTTATACATTTTT